>NC_084741.1:7103215-7195715 GCF_033978785.1 Entelurus aequoreus | reverse complement strand
TACCATGCCGTTGTGTCCTTGGGCAGGACACTTCACCCTTGCCCCCGGTGCCGCTCACACCGATGAATGAATGTTGAATGAATGATAGGTGGTGGTCGGAGGGGCCGTAGGCGCAAATTGGCAGCCACGCTTCCGTCAGTCTACCCCAGGGCAGCTGTGGCTACGAAAGTAGCTTACCACCACCAGGTGTGAATGAATGATGGGTTTTTAACATGTAAAGCGACTTTGGGTACTTAGAAAAGCGCTATATAAATCCCAGTTATTATTATTATTATTATAAATTTCACCACACCTAGTGTGTGTGTGACAATCATTGGTACTTTAACTTAACTTTAACTTTACACATACAAACTGCAGCACACAAAAAAGCACATTTAAAAAATAAAAAAACGTTATTATGGTCTTACCTGTACTTATAAATGAAGTCCATGCGCCGCTGTTGTGCTGGATTAATGCACCCCCACCGTAGAATGCACCCCTTGACGGGAGTGTTGTATCAACTAAAGCCCACACTTAAACTTTCCACGTGCACGATTGAATCTATTTAAAAAGGTTATTTGATAAGAAGCCAAAAAGTGCAAAAACAATAATGTTCGTGTTGGAGGAGTTGTGAATGAATGAAATATGAAATCCGTGCTGCAGTCTGCAGGTGTACCTAATGTTGTGGCCCTGCAGTCATTCACAACTCCTTTTCACAAAAACAAAAAAATTGGCAATATTGTGATAAAAGTCAGAATTTTATATGACAAATGTCACCATTTTGCATTAAAAAGTAATAATTGTACATAAAAAAAGTTTTAATTTTACGAGAACATATTGCAATATTACAGAAACAGAAAGAATTTGAGAAATTTTCCCAATTTTATGAGAAAAAAGTCGACACATTGTGAGAAAAAGACTGCTTTTAGTTATTTTTTTAAATTTTAAATTTTTTGTTTGTAATTGGTTTTTAATCTTCATTATTTACTTTAAGTTATTACAGTATGTCCCTATATATATATATATATATATATATATATATATATATATATATATATATATATATATATATATATATATATATATATATATATATATATATATATATATATATATACATATATATATATATATATATATAGATATATATATATATATATATATATATATATATATATATATATATATATATATATATATATATATATATATATATATATATATATATATATATATATATATATATATATATATATATATATATATATATATATTTTAAAATTACATTTTGGCCAAAGGGGCGCATTTCAATGTCTTACACACACTGGATATTTCATATGTTGACCAGAGGGGGAGCACTTCAAATTTTTACACACACTTGTTATTTCATATGTTGACCAGAGGAGGAGCACTATTAAAACCGACGCAGACAATTTGAAAAATCCCTCCTTTTCGGGACCACCCAGATTTTGATAGATGTCACCACCAGGGGTGCAAATGAGACATTCTCTATTAGATGCAACAGTTTTCCGTATTGGGACCATGATTTATGTCATCACTTGTTCACACCTCCTCATATGGACGACACTTTTCCTTGTTGATGTCTCAAGAAGAAATACAAGAACACACACACACACACACACACACACACACACACAAACGAGCATCCTACGACCTGCTCATCGAGGACGACTGCGATGCCTATGACACGTCTGTCTTGAAGCAGACCGTGATGGTTCATTATGTGATCATTAAAAGCTGGGTATTCTACTATTTTTCACCAATTATAATATTCTAGCCTTGATGCTGGAATTTAGACAGTTTAAAAGCCTTACTGAGAATATGCTGCTTTGTGTGTCTGTGAGTTTAATGAGCTGTTTGTCCACTCTGTCTGATGCAGAGTGTGTGTGGCCAAGAAGTTCTCTAAAGCAGTGGTCCCCAACCACCGGTCCGATTGGTACCAGGCCGCACAAGAAATTATTATTATTATTATTTTTTATTTTTTTTATTTTTTTTAATTTATTTTTTTTAATGAAATCAACATACAAATCACAATATATACATTATATATCAATATAGATCAATACAGTCTGCAGGGATAAAGTCCGTAAACACACATTATTGTATTTATTTATGTAAAAAAAAAATAAAAAAATAAAAAAAAAAAATTTTTTTTTTTTTTTTTAAATACACCCCCCACCCCCACCCGGTCCGTGGGACAAATTTTCAAGCGTTGACCGGTCCGCAGCTACAAAAAGGTTGGGGACCACTGCTCTAAAGCTATACGAAATAGATGCCATATATCCCATAAACCAGACCTGGGCAAATTAAGGCCCGGGGGCCACATGCGGCCCGTTAAGCTTTTCAATCTGCCCCACCGGACATTCCCAAAAAACATTTTTCGATTTTTAAGATGGAAAGTGTAGCTGCCATTATGATGTGCAGTCATGTTTCCTAATGACCGTAAGTCTTGAACAATACAAAGTATTTCAATGGTTGGAATCTGCGCTTTTGCATGATATATTAGTTACTATGGTAATGTAATTAGTTTCTATGGTAATGTAAGTCACAGCAGCTCAGACGAGGCACCAAGCAGTGTGGGGGTGGTGAGCGTTTCCACAGAGTGTTTCCAGAGCCTGAAATGTGGGTGTCAGGGACAGACGCGGAAGGAGATTTTTACAACAAAGTTCTAAAGCTTAGTGATACATCAGATGTATCAGATTGTAGATGGGTTTATTTTTTACCCTTCGTGTTCATATTTCACTGTTTGTTGAATTTTTGTTGCGTTTCGCTTGATTGTAAAATATGTCGATCGAGAGGTGGTGTGACGGTCATATGTTGTCAATATTCAGTGTTTTATCCTTCATAGTTAATATTGTAAATCACACATTCTTTATTTTCATGTACATTCTGGGTGTCTCATTCAGTAAAAAAAAATATATATATATTTAAATATATATATATATATATATATATAAATATATATATATATATATATATATATATATATATATATATATATATATATATATATATATATATATATATATATATATATATATATATATATATATATATATATATATATATATATGTATGTGTGGGGAAAAAAATCACAAGACTATTTCATCTCTACAGGCCTGTTTCATGAGGGGTTTCCTCAATCCTCAGGAGATTTTGTATTTTCTGAGGATTGAGGAAACCCCTTATGAAACAGGCCTGTAGAGATGAAATAGTCTTGTGATTTTTTTTCCCCCCACACATACATATTACGCTCTACCACGGTATCTAGCACTATTTTTTTTTTTGGATAATCTAATTAAGACATATATATATATATATATATATATATATATATATATATATATATATATATATATATATATATATATATATATATATATATATATATATATATATATATATATATATATATGTATATATATATATATATATATATATATATATATATATATATATATATATATATATATATATATACACATATATATTTTTAGATATATACACAGAGCTACAAACTTCATGTGTCCTTCCAATTAGACAACGTACAGTACACAGAGAGCTTCATGGAATGGGATTCCATGGCCGTGCAGCTGCATCTAAGCCATACATCACCAAGTCCAATGCAAAGCGTGGGATGCAGTGGCGTAAAGCACGTCGCCACTGGACTCTAGAGCAGTGGAGACACGTTCTCTGGACTGATGAATCACGCTTTACCATCTGGCAATCTGATGGACGAGTCTGGGTTTGGAGGTTGCCAGGAGAACGCTACATTTCGGACTGCATTGTGCCGAGTGTAAAATTTGGTGGAGGAGGAATTATGGTGTGGGGGGGTTTTCAGGAGTTGGGCTTGGCCCCTTGGATGCTCCAGGATATCAAAACATTTTGGACAATTCCATGCTCCCAACCTTGTGGGAACAGTTTGGAGCGGGCCCCTTCCTCTTCCAACATGACTGTGCACCAGTGCACAAAGCAAGGCCTCATAAAGACATGGATGACAAGAGTCTGGTGTGGATGAACTTGACTGGCCTGCACAGAGTCCTGACCTCAACCCGATAGAACACCTTTGGGATGAATTAGAACGGAGACTGAGAGCCAGGCCTTCTCCACCAACATCAGTGTGTGACCTCACCAATGCGCTTTTGGAAGAATGGTGGAAAATTCCTATAAACGCACTCGGCAACCTTGTGGACAGCCTTCCCAGAAGAGTTGAAGCTGTAATAGCTGCAAAAGGTGGACTGACATCATATTGAACCCTATGGGTTAGGTATGTGATGGTACTTCAAGTTCATATGTGAGTATATATGTATATAAATTATCATTATTATTATTATTATTATTATTATGAACTCTCACAAATGTTTGGTGACGAAAAAATGGACTTTTAAGATGAATCTCTTGACCACTTCTGCTGTAATTGGCTTGACAGGATGAGGACCATCCAGGTTCTAGTTAGCGGCTACAAAAACATAATAGCAGTTTATTGCCAATTAAACGAATGTGTTATAAAACAGACTCAAGTGTGGGATTTGAGCAGTAATGTACCAAACAAAATTAATAATAAGGGTTGAGGCATAAAAGTAATTGAAGGTCAGTTTGGAAGACGGAGCCTCCCGGGCGCACACTTCCTCCACCAAGACAAAGACATGCTGCTCTTTGACAGACGCCATCTCCAGGCTCCGCTCCCAGCTTCTAGCGAGCCCCCCCCCCCTCTTCCATACCCTTCCCCGAACGGCGTGTCATTAATAATGCAGCACGTTCTTCCTCCGACTTCCCAGACAGATGTGCAGGGATTGAGCCCGAGGTTCCCTGCTGCTCATCAACAGCGGCTGTTGTTTTGAGGGCCGCCTTGTATTGCTGTTGTTTGACGTGGTGTTTGCAGGTCGACCATGGCATGACACTAAACCAGCGTTTTAGAGATACAGTCTGGTGTGCCGCGGGAGATGATCTAATTTCACATATTTGGGTTCAAAACATTTTTCGCAAACCAGTAATTATAGTCTGCAAATGATGTGTTGTTGTTGAGTGATCAGTAGGTGGCAGCCGGTAACTAATTGCTTTGTAGATGTCGGAAACAGCGGGAGGCAGGGTGCAGGTAAAAAGGTGTCTTATGCTTAAACCAAAAATAAAATAAAGGTGAGTGCCCTTAAGAAAAGGCATTGAAGCTTGGGTGAAGGCTATGCAGAACGAAACTAAAACAGAACTGGCTACAAAGTAAACAAAAACGGAATGCTGGACGACAGCAAAGACTTACTGTGGAGCGAAGACGGCGTCCACAATGTCCATCCGAACATGACATGACAGTCAACACAAAGAAGGATGAAAACAACTGAAATATTCTTGATTGCTAAAACAAAGGAAGACATGAAACTGCTACAGTCTGGTGTGCCGTGGGAGATGATCTAATTTCACATATTTGGGTTCAAAACATTTTTTCGCAAACCAGTAATTATAGTCTGCAAATGATGTGTTGTTGTTGAGTGATCAGTAGGTGGCAGCCGGTAGCTAATTGCTTTGTAGATGTCGGAAACAGCGGGAGGCAGGGTGCAGGTAAAAAGGTGTCTAATGCTTAAACCAAAAATAAACAAAAGGTGAGTGCCCTTAAGAAAAGGCATTGAAGCTTAGGTGAAGGCTATGCAGAACGAAACTAAAACAGAACTGGCTACAAAGTAAACAAAAACGGAATGCTGGACGACAGCAAAGACTTACTGTGGAGCGAAGGCGGCGTCCACAATGTCCATCCGAACATGACATGACAGTCAACACAAAGAAGGGTGAAAACCACTGAAATATTCTTGATTGCTAAAACAAAGGAAGACATGAAACTGCTACAGTCTGGTGTGCCGTGGGAGATGATCTAATTTCACATATTTGGGTTCAAAACATTTTTCGCAAAGCAGTAATTATAGTCTGCAAATGATGTGTTGTTGTTGAGTGATCAGTAGGTGGCAGCCGGTAGCTAATTGCTTTGTAGATGTCGGAAACAGCAGGAGGCAGGGTGCAGGTAAAAAGGTGTCTAATGCTTAAACCAAAAATAAACAAAAGGTGAGTGCCCATAAGAAAAGGTATTGAAGCTTAGGGAAGGCTATGCAGAACGGAACTAAAACAGAACTGGCTACAAAGTAAACAAAAACGAAATGCTGGACGACAGCAAAGACTTACTGTGGAGCGAAGGCGGCGTCCACAATGTCCATCCGAACATGACATGACAGTCAACACAAAGAAGGGTGAAAACAACTGAAATATTCTTGATTGCTAAAACAAAGTAGATGCGGCAAATATCGCTCAAAGGAAGACATGAAACTGCTACAGGAAAATACCAAAAAAAAGAGAAAAAGCCACCAAAATAGGAGCGCAAGACAAAAACTAAAAAACACCACACACAGAAAAACAGCTTATTTAATTTCACATATTTGGGTTGAAAACATTTTTTGCAAACCAGTAATTATAGTCTGCAAATGATGTGTTGTTGTTGAGTGATCAGTAGGTGGCAGCCGGTAGCTAATTGCTTTGTAGATGTCGGAAACAGCGGGAGGCAGGGTGCAGGTAAAAAGGTGTCTAATGCTTAAACCAAAAATAAACAAAAGGTGAGTGCCCTTAAGAAAAGGCATTGAAGCTTAGGTGAAGGCTATGCAGAACGAAACTAAAACAGAACTGGCTACAAAGTAAACAAAAACAGAATGCTGGACGACAGCAACGACTTACTGTGGCGCGAAGGCGGCGTCCACAATGTCCATCCGAACATGACATGACAGTCAACACAAAGAAGGGTGAAAACAACTGAAATATTCTTGATTGCTAAAACAAAGGAAGACATGAAACTGCTACCGTCTGGTGTGCCGTGGGAGATTATGTAATTTCACATATTTGGGTTCAAAACATTTTTCGCAAAGCAGTAATTATAGTCTGCAAATGATGTGTTGTTGTTGAGTGATCAGTAGGTGGCAGCCGGTAGCTAATTGCTTTGTAGATGTCGGAAACAGCGGGAGGCAGGGTGCAGGTAAAAAGGTGTCTTATGCTTAAACCAAAAATAAACAAAAGGTGAGTGCCCTTAAGAAAAGGTATTGAAGCTTAGGGAAGGCTATGCAGAACGGAACTAAAACAGAACTGGCTACAAAGTAAACAAAAACGGAATGCTGGACGACAGCAAAGACTTACTGTGGAGCGAAGGCGGCGTCCACAATGTCCATCCGAACATGACATGACAGTCAACACAAAGAAGGGTGAAAACAACTGAAATATTCTTGATTGCTAAAACAAAGTAGATGCGGCAAATATCGCTCAAAGGAAGACATGAAACTGCTACGGGAAAATACCCAAAAAAAGAGAAAAAGCCACCAAAATAGGAGCGCGAGACAAGAACTATAACACTAAACACAGAAAAACAGCTTATTTAATTTCACATATTTGGGTTGAAAACATTTTTTGCAAAGCAGTAATTATAGTCTGCAAATGATGTGTTGTTGTTGAGTGATCAGTAGGTGGCAGCCGGTAGCTAATTGCTTTGTAGATGTCGGAAACAGCGGGAGGCAGGGTGCAGGTAAAAAGGTGTCTAGTGCTTAAACCAAAAATAAACAAAAGGTGAGTGCCCTTAAGAAAAGGCATTGAAGCTTAGGGAAGGCTATGCAGAACGGAACTAAAACAGAACTGGCTACAAAGTAAACAAAAACGGAATGCTGGACGACAGCAAAGACTTACTGTGGCACGAAGGCAGCGTCCACAATGTCCATCCGAACATGAAATGACAGTCAACACAAAGAAGGGTGAAAACAACTTAAATATTCTTGATTGCTAAAACAAAGTAGATGCGGGAAATATCGCTCAAAGGAAGACATGAAACTGCTACAGGAAAATACCCAAAAAAAGAGAAAAAGCCACCAAAATAGGAGCGCAAGACAAGAACTAAAAAACACCACACACAGAAAAACAGCTTGTTTAATTTCACATATTTGGGTTGAAAACATTTTTTGCAAAGCAGTAATTATAGTCTGCAAATGATGTGTTGTTGTTGTTGAGTGTCGGTGCTGTCTAGAGCTAATTGCTTTTTAAATGCAGGTAAAAAGGTGTCTTATGCTTAAACCCAAAATAAACAAAAGGTGAGCGCCCTTAAGAAAAGGCATTGAAGCTTGGACACAACAAACTCCCTCATGGACACACACCTGTTGTTGTTGACTTTGGACTAGCGACTGCACGACATCAAGGCCGCGGAACAGAGACACACTGCAGGCTTACACACAAACATGCATCCACAAAAATATACGCCACACACATACTTACCCCCCCTCCCCCCACCTCCCAATCCAACGCCCTCGACGCAAATCCCATAGGGGTGATGAAAGGATGGTCAGCGCCCGGGAGCTGCGGCCCGCCATCATGACCCCGCACTCCCTTCCCTCTGTTGCTAGATGTCTCGAGATGTATGTTGTAATATGTATATGTGCTTTGCTATGGAGGTTTTTTCCCACTCCAGACTGGGCCCCCTTAGGAGCTTAGTCTGGATTGTATTTTTTTACTCATCCTTCCCCAGCGTTTTACCTTTTTCCCATCTTTTACGGGGCGCCTTGTGGCGACCCATCAGCGTTCCTGTTCTGTAACCCTGTACACTGTTTGTTTGTCTAATCTTGAACGGGTTTGTGCTGAAAAAAAAGTTTTGTTGTACTTGTGCAATGACAATAAAGACCTATCCTATCCTGAGGGGAGGCTACGCAGAGCGAAACTAAAACTGAACTGGCTACAAAGTAAACAAAAACAGAATGCTGGACGACAGCAAAGACTTACTGTGGAGCGAAGGCGGCGTCCACAAAGTACATCCACACATGACATGACAATCAACAATGTCCCCACAAAGAAGGATAAAAACAAGTGAAATATTCTTGATTGCTAAAACAAAGTAGATGCGGGAAATATCGCTCAAAGGAAGACATGAAACTGCTGCAGGAAAATACCCAAAAAAAAGAGAAAAAGCCACCAAAATAGGAGCGCAAGACAAGAACTAAAACACTACAAACAGAAAAACAGAAAAAAAATCTAAATAAGTCACGGCGTTATGGGACAGGTGGGTGACAGTACACCTACTTTGAGACAAGAGCTATATTGATGCATGCTTGATTATGGTTTAAAGTAGAGATATTTCATCTTACTTAGATTTCACTTTTTGCAGTGTATGCTATGATATATAATGAATATGTTTGATAGAACAAAGTGTGACACATGCTAGGTCCCTCTTGAATATACAAATAGGACTATAGGTGACAACATGATTTCATGTTTGCATCTTAAGCACACCTGCTAAACACACTGTCGTCATCTACTTTCAACCTTTCCTGACACCGCCGCGTCAAATTGATTCCGCCCCGACCGCTTGACGTCCCCGCAGACTTGGCATCTCATTGGCTTCAGCAAAAAGCTGCTCGAACCGCGGCGGCGTTAATGTGAACTGATCTCACCTCTCAACGCCGCGCCGGTTGCTCGTGTCGACAGGTGTGCTTTTGTACGTTCACATTATCGTCATGAATGAGTGAAGGTTTTGTACTCTAGCACATGTTCAGTCAAAGCCTGAAACGCCTCCTGTATAAAATTATTCACTGTTTGGAGTATAATTGGACTAAGTTGTTTAAATGTACGCTATCAATCTACAAAAAAAACGGTCTATACCAGTGGTCCCCAACCACCGGGCCGCGCAATATATATATATATTTTTTTTTTTTTAAATTAAATCAACATAAAAAACACAATATATACATTATATATCAATATATATCAATACAGTCTTCAGGGATACAGTCCGTAAGCCCACATGATTTTATTTCTTTATGAAAAAAAAAAAAAAAAAAAAAAAAAAAATACCCCCCTCCCTTCCGGTCCGTGGGACAAATTTTCAAGCGTTGACCGGTCCCCAGCTACAAAAAGGTTGGGGACCACTGGTCTATACCAGTGGTCCCCAACCACCGGGCCGCGATTGGTACCGGGCCGCACAAGAAATGTAAAAAAAAAAAAAAAGTTTTTTTATTTTTTTATTTTATTTTTTTTATATGAAATCAACATAAAAAACACAATATATACATTATATATCAATATAGATCAATACAGTCTTCAGGGATACAGTCCGTAAGCCCACATGATTGTATTTCTTTATGAAAAAAAAAATAAAAAAATCCCCTCCCCCCCCCCACAAATTTTCAAGCGTTGACCGGTCCCCAGCTACAAAAAGGTTGGGGACCACTGGTCTATACCAGTGGTCCCCAACCTCCGGGCCACGGCCCGGTACCGGTCCGTGGAACGATTGGTACCGGGCCACACAAGAAATGTAAAAAAAAAAAAAAATTTTTTTTTTTTTTATGAAATCAACACAAAAAACACAATATATACATTATATATATCAATATAGATCAATACAGTCTTCAGGGATACAGTCCGTAAGCCCACATGATTGTATTTCTTTATGAAAAAAAAAAAAAAAAAATCCCCTTCCCCCCCCACAAATTTTCAAGCGTTGACCGGTCCCCAGCTACAAAAAGGTTGGGGACCACTGGTCTATACCAGTGGTCCCCAACCACCGGGCCGCGGCCCGGTACCGGTCCGCGGACCGATTGGTACCGGGCCGCACAAGACGTTTATTTATTTATTTATTTATTTTTATTTTTTTTATGAAATCAACATAAAAAACACAATATATACATTATATATCAATATAGATCAATACAGTCTGCAGGGATACAGTCCGTAAGCACACATGATTGTATTTATTTATGTAAAAAAAAAAAAAAAAATTTTTATTTTTTTTTTTTAAATACAGCCCCCCCCCCCACCAGTCCGTGGGACAAATTTTCAAGCGTTGACCGGTCCCCAGCTACAAAAAGTTTGGGGACCACTGGTCTATACCACATAGTCACGAATTTATCAGTACAAAACCCCAAACCAGTGAAGTTGGCACGTTGTGTAAATGGTAAATAAAAACAGAATACAATGATTTTGCAAATGCTTTTCAACTTATATTCAATTTTTTGCAAATAATCATTAACTTAGAATTTAATGGCAGCAACACATTGCAAAAAAAGTTGGCACATGGGCATGTTCACCACTGTGTTACATGGCCTTTCCTTTTAACAACACCCAGTAAACGTTCGGGAACTGAGGAGACACATTTTTGAAGCTTCTCAGGTGGAATTATTTCCCATTCTTGCTTGATGTACAGCTTAAGTTGTTCAACAGTCCGGGGGTCTCCCTTGTGCTATTTTAGGCTTCATAATGCGCCACACATTTTCAACGAGAGAAATGTGGACTCGTCAGACCACAGAACACTTTTCCACTTTGCATCAGTCCATCTTAGATGAGCTCGAGCCCAGCGAAGCCGGCGCCGTTTCTGGGTGTTGTTGATAAATGGCTTTAAATTTGTATAGTAGAGTTTTAACTTGCACTTACGGATATAGCGACAAACTGTAGTTACTGACAGTGGTTTTCTGAAGTGTTCCTGACCCCATGTGGTGATATCCTTTACACACTGACGTCGCTTATACCGCCTGAGGGATCGAAAGTCCGTAATATCATCGCTTACGTGCAGTGATTTCTCCAGATTCTCTGAACCTTTTGCTGATATTACAGACCGTCATACTTGCCAACCCTCCCAGATTTTCCGGGAGACTCCCGGAATTCAGCGCCTCTCCCGAAAACCTCCCGGAGGAAATGTTCTCCCGAAAATCTCCCGGAATTCAGCCGGAGCTGGAGGCCACGCCCCCTCCAGCTCCATGCGGACTTGAGTGGGGACAGCGGCGACAGTCTGTTTTCACGTCCGCTTTCCCACAATATAAACAGCGTGCCTGCCCAATCACGTTATAACTGTAGAATGATCGAGGGCGAGTTCTTGGTTTCGTATGTGGGTTTATTGTTCGGCAGTTTCATGAACGTCCTCCCAGCGCGGTAACAACACACAACAACAGCAGTCACGTTTTCGTCTACCGTAAAGCAGTTCGTCTGCCGTAAACAGCAATGTTGTGACACTCTTAAACAGGACAATACTGCCATCTACTGGATAGCCTCCGGAACACAAAAATTCAAGTATTTCTTTTATTTATATGTATAATAAAATAAATATGTATGTGTATATATATATATATATATATATATATATATATATATATATATATATATATATATATATATATATATATATATATATATATATATATATATATATATATATAGCTAGAATTAACTTAAAGTCAAGTATTTCATATATATATATATATATATATATATATATATATATATATATATATATATATATATATATATATATATATATATATATATATATATATATATATATTTATTTATATATATATAGCAAGAATTAACTTAAAGTCAAGTATTTCATATATATATATATATATATATATATATTTATTTATATATATATAGCAAGAATTAACTTAAAGTCAAGTATTTCATATATATATATATATATATATATATATATATATATATATATATATATATATATATATATATATATATATATATATATATATATATATATATATATGTGAAATACTCGAGTTGGTGAATTCTAGCTGTAAATATACTCCTTCCCTCTTAACCACGCCCCCAACCACGTCCCTCGTCCCCAACCAAACATCCGCCCCACCCCACCCCCCACCCTCCACCCCCCACCTCCCGGAATCGGAGGTCTCAAGGTTGGCAAGTATGCAGAGCGTAGATGGTGAAATCCCTAAATTCCTTGCAATAGCTCATTTACAAATGTTGTTCTTAAACTGTTCGACAATTTGCTCACGCATTTGTTGACAAATTGGTGACCCTCGCCCCGTCCTTGTTTGTGAATG
Organism: Entelurus aequoreus; assembly: GCF_033978785.1. Taxonomy (NCBI): domain Eukaryota; kingdom Metazoa; phylum Chordata; class Actinopteri; order Syngnathiformes; family Syngnathidae; genus Entelurus; species Entelurus aequoreus. The sequence continues at coordinate 7,182,876 of NC_084741.1, read as the reverse complement.
ACTGAATCTACTTTCATACCCAATCATGGCACCCACCTGTTCCCAATTTGCCTGCTCACCTGTGGGATGTTCCAAATAAGTGTTGGATGAGCATTCCTCAACTTTATCAGTATTTATTGCCACCTTTCCCAACTTATTTGTCACGTGTTGCTGCCATCAAATTCTAAAGTTAATGATTATTTGCACAAAAAAAAAAAGTTTATGAGTTTGAACATCAAATATGTTGTCTTTGTAGCATATTCAACTGAATATGGGTTGAAAATGATTTGCAAATCATTCAATCAATGTTTATTTATATAGCCCTAAATCACAAGTGTCTCAAAGGGCTGTACAAGCCACAACGACATCCTCGGCACGGAGCCCACATACGGGCAAGGAAAAACTCACCCCAGTGGGACGTCGGTGAATGACTATGAGAAACCTTGGAGAGGACCGCATATGTGGGTAACCCCCCCCCCCCCCCCCCCCCCCCCCCCCCCTCTAGGGGAGACCGAAAGCAATGGATGTCGAGTGGGTCTGACATAACATTGTGAAAGTCCAATCCACAGTGGATCCAACACATCAGCGAGAGTCCAGTCCATAGTGGGGCCAACAGGAAACCATCCCGAGCGGAGACGGGTCAGCAGCGCAGAGATGTCCCCAACCGATGCACAGGCTAGTGGTCCACCCGGGGTCCCGACTCTGGACAGCCAGCACTTCATCCATGGCCACCGGACCTATGCAACTCCCCCTCGCAAGGGACAGGGGAGAAGAGGAGAGAAGAAAAGAAACGGCAGATCAACTGGTCTAAAAAAGGGGGGTCTATTTAAAGGCTAGAGTATACAAATGAGTTTTAAGATGGGACTTAAATGCTTCTACTGAGGTAGCATCTCTAACTGTTACCGGGAGGGCATTCCATAGTACTGGAGCCCGAATAGAAAACGCTCTATAGCCCGCAGACTTTTTTTTGGCTATGGGAATCACTAATAAGCCGGAGTTCTTTGAACGCAGATTTCTTGCCGGGACATATGGTACAATACAATCGGCGAGATAGGCTGGAGCTAAACCGTGTAGTATTTTATACGTAAGTAGTAAAACCTTAAAGTCGCATCTTAAGTGCACAGGAAGCCCGTGCAGGTGAGCCAGTATAGGCGTAATATGATCAAACTTTCTTGTTTTTGTCAAAAGCCTTGCAGCCGCATTTTGTACCAACTGTAATCTTTTAATGCTAGACATAGGGAGTTGTATTCCGTTTATATTTACATCCAACACAATTTTCCCACTCATATGGAAACGGGGTTTGTGTTTAAAATTTTTCAACTTCAAACATTTTGACTTGAGGGCTCTAGTTATTTATTTGAGGGGGCTAAACATTGCCCCTCACACCCCATCCAACAAAACAAGGTGCTAATGTCAGAGCCAAAAAGGAAATGACCTAGCATTCTCTGCTATCATGCATTTTTAGTTATTCACCGTCCCAGCAGGTGAGTCTGGCCTTGCTGCAGCTCTCCCATCAGATGTCTGAAATTCCCGTTTTTGATGCCAAAATTGGCCTTCAAATCACAGCCGCAACCCCCCCTGCGTCCGTGGCCTTTTGTTGCCTTGAAGATTTTTTTAATGTTTTGTCATACCCCCATGAAATGATTGGAGATAAATCCTTAAATCCGTTATAAGCATGTCTGTCAACTATCGACACCTACCATCTGTCTTCCCTCGATAAGACTCGCCTCGCTCTGTGGCTTTTAATGTTCACAAGCGTGGACGGTTCCGCCGGACTGATGGCGGGAGGGCGGCGTGATGAAGTTAGAAGCGTGTCTCATCAGAGAGTAAGTACGTTAAACGTTGAGCCGAATGGAATTTGTACACATGGTTTTTGGAGCCAGGTGTTTGGTTTCTCTGCTTGTTTCAGTGCTGAAAGTGCAGCCTTTTTACTACCATTGCCACCAAATAGTACACCTTCATACCTATAGAGGGAGGTTGGTGCCAAAGTTAAACACATATACAATTAAAAAGACAAATATATAATAAATCATTTTAACTTAGGGCTTTGAATAGCATTTCAAAAGTGCCAAATCAATATGTAATATACTGTAAGTCCATTAAACAAATACAACCATTAAATAATTAATTTTAGTAATCAAAGTTAAATCTATTAAACGAATTTACTTTTTTTTTCTGTGAATAATTAAAAAATACATTATTACAATAAAAAAAATTAAAAATACATTATATGCATTGAGTATGAGATAATTTAAATACTATACTAATATATGCTATATACTAGGGATGTCCGATAATGGCTTTTTGCCGATATCCGATATGCCGATATTGTCCAACTCTTTAATTACCGATACCGATATCAACCGATACCGATATCAACCGATATATACAGTCGTGGAATTAACACATTATTATGCCTAATTTGGACAACCAGGTATGGTGAAGATGAGGTACTTTTTTAAAAAAAATGAATAAAATAGAATAAGATAAATAAATTAAAAACATTTTCTTGAATAAAGAAGAAAGTAAAACAATATAAAAACAGTTACATAGAAACTAGTAATGAATGAAAATTTGTAAAATTAACTGTTAAAAGTTAGTATTATTAGTGGACCAGCAGCACACACAATCATGTGTGCTTACGGACTGTATCCCTTGCAGACTGTATTGATATATATTGATATATAATGTAGGAACCAGAATATTAATAACAGAAAGAAACAACCCTTTTGTGTGAATGAGTGTAAATGGGGGAGGGAGGTTTTTTGGGTTGGTGCACTAATTGTAAGTGTATCCTGTGTTTTTTATGTGGATTTAATAAAAATAAAAAACAATAAAAAAAATAAAAATAAAAAACCAAAACAAAAAAAAAACCCGATACTGATAATAAAAAAAACCGATACCGATAATTTCCGGTATTACATTTTAACGCATCTCTACTATATACTAATAGAAACATTCACAAGTTAAATTTATTAAACAAATCTACTTTTTTTTATGTCAATAATTAAAAAATACATTATTAAAATAAAAAAAATATGCATAATAACAAAAAGGGTAATATTTAAAAAATTGATAGCTTTTGATAGTCCAACTCATACTGACTGGTATACACAAGCTATGGAGATGATATCAGTAGAACAAACTGCATTTAGTTTAGATAATAATGAGTCATATATTGGAATATGGGATCCATTATTTAAATGTGTTTCAACTATTAAATGAACCAAAATATGACTTATTATATCTTTGTGGAAAATATTGGACACAGTGTGTTGTCAAGCTTGTGAGATGTGATGCAGGTGTGGGCCACTGTGACACTATTGTTCATTTCTCATTTTTTAATTATTTTTTATTAATTTTTTTAATGATACTATCAATGACGTTTTTTTTGGTTTTTTTTTTTTTTAAATCACTGCTATTTTGAAATTATTACTAATATTGATGCTGTTGTAGATAATTTTCATTTTTGTTTCACTACATTCGTATTGTTCCGTGTCATGTTTGTGTGTCCTCAATTGCTCTGTTTGTTGTTATTCCTAACATTGGTGGGACGGGTTTGGTTTTGGAATTGGATTGCATTGTTGTGGTATTGTTGTGTATTGTTTTGTTGATTGATTTAAAAAAATAAAAATAAAAAAAATTAAAAAAATTAAAAAAATATTAAAATACATTATATGCATTGATAGGATAGGGCGGTGGTTCTCAAATGGGGGTATGCGTACCCCTGTGGGTACTTGAAGGTATGCCAAGGGGTACGTGAGATTGTTTTAAAATGTCTGTCAAAAAGAACTGTGAAAAGTAATGCAACAATGCAATATTCAGTGTTGACAGCTAGATTTTTTATGTTCCGTAAATATTGATGTTAAAGATTTATTTTTTTGTGAAGAAATGTTTAGAATTAAGTTCATGAATCCAGATTATTATTACTATTACAATCCCCAAAGAGGGCACTTTAAGTTGATGATTACTTCTATGTGTAGAAATTAGGGATGTCCGATAATGGATTTTTGCCGATATCCGATATTCCGATATTGTCCAACTCTTAAATTACGATACCGATATCAACCGATACCGATATCAACCGATATATGCAGTCGTGGAATTAACAAATTATTATGCCTAATTTGGACAACCAGGTATGGTGAAGATAAGGTACTTTTTTAAAAAATTGGTAAAATAACATAAATAAATTAAAAACATTTTCTTGAATAAAAAAGAAAGTACAACAATATAAAAGCAGTTACATAGAAACTAGTAATGAATGAAAATTGGTAAAATTAACTGTTAAAGGTTAGTACTATTAGTGGACCAGCAGCATGCACAATCATGTGTGCTTACGGACTGTATCCCTTGCAGACTGTATTGATATATATTGATATATAATGTAGGAAGCAGAATATTAATAACAGAAAGAAACAACCCTTTTGTGTGAATGAGTGTAAATGGGGGAGGGAGGTTTTTTGGGTTGGTGCACTAATTGTAAGTGTATCTTGTGCTTTTTATGCTGATTTAATTTAAAAAAAAAAAAAAAAAAAAAAAAAAAAAACCATACAGATAATAATAAAAACGATACCGATCATTTCCGATATTACATTTTAACGCATATATCGGCCGATATTATCGGACATCTCTAGTAGAAATCTTTATTTATAATTGAATCACTTATTTATTTTTTAACAAGTTTTTAGTTATTTTGATATCTTTTTTTTCCAAATAGTTCAAGAAAGACCACAACAAATGAGCAATGAGCAAAGTTATACAATTTAATAAATTAGAAACTGATGACATAGTGCTGTATTTTACTTCTTTATCTCTTTTTTTTTTCAACCAAAAATGCTTTGCTCTTTTTAGGGGGTACTTGAATTAAAACAATCTTCACAGGGGGTACATCACTGAAAAAAGGTTGAGAACCACTGGGATAGGGGATAGGATAGGATAGGACTTTATTGTCATTGCACAAGTACAACAAAACTGTGTTTTCAGCACAAACCCGTTCAAGATGAGACAAACAAACAGTGTACAGGGTAACAGAACAGGAACGCTGATGGGTCGCCAAAGGCGCCCCGTAAAAGATAAGAAAAAGGTAAAACGCTGGGGAAGAAGATGAGTAAAAAAATACAATCTTGACAGGGCTCCTAAGGTGGAATAGTCTGTAGTGGGAACAAATCTCCACGCCATACACACATAAACACGTTGCATTTAATCACGACAACTCGCAACAGAGGGGCGGGGAGTTGGGACCCTGGAGGTCGACTGCTGCTATGAAGCGTCGCCAACCGTCCATCACCCCAAAGGGGTATCAAGGTGTGGTGAAGGCGTGGTGTAGGGGAGGGGGTGTGTGTGTATATGCCCATTGTCTTGGGTGTGTTGATGTAGTGTCCATAGGCCTGGGGCCGTTCTACATGCAAGCAAAAGTTCGACTCCAGGTGTCGTTGAGGAGGGAGGGAGGTCAAAAGCGTCCATCATTGAGGTGCCCTCGGTGGTGTTTTCAGAACAGCCTGTTCCTGTTGTTCACAGCGTCAAGGCCATTCGAGGGAGTCAAATCGTAGATTAGGATGTTTGTTTTCCGCGAGCAGACAATACAATGACTTGTCTGTTCTATTCGTCCATGCTGGCTGCTGAGTATTGAGTATTGAGTATGAGATCATTTAAATACTATACTAATATATACTATATACTAATAGCAACATTCACAAAACGTGAATTTCACAATTAAATTAATCAGTAAATAATTGAATAAGATATTGCATATTCATAGTTAATTATTTCACATATTAGTTTTACATTTTTTTGGCTTTATTTATTTTTTAAATTATACTAGCTCTGTCAAAAACAATGAATTAACTCATGTGATTAATTAAAGACACGTATTACCTATGCCTAGCTTGTGTGCTTTTGTCTGCTTCGCTGCTGTGTAGCTACTAGCTCCTAGTAGCACGTGTTTACCTTTTGTAAATAACTTCACTAAAATACACAAACTACCAACATTGTGTGCTTATTGGAGGACATTCGGATTAGGGCTGTGAATCTTCAAAATGTGATTATTGGGGGTAACGTTTCGATTCAGATTTAATTCTCGTTTCAAAACGATTTATCGATTCAAAATCGATCCTTTTTTAATAGCATTGGGTGCCAGTTCTGTGATTAACTACATTTGTCCGTGAAACAGATAAAAGCTCTAATAAATGTCCGTATCGCTTGCTTAAAAGAAAACTGATTTTGTTAAATACAATTTTAGGATTTTAGAAAAAAATAAAAAAAAACATTAAAAAAATGTATTTTTGATTTTTTTTTTTTAATCGATTAACAATCAATCAGAATTAGAATCGCGCTTCATTCAAAATCGATTTTTTTATTTTGACACCCCTAATTTAGATGTCAACTGGCTGTCCAACTTTGCACAAGTAAAGACTGTAAGACTGCTTGCATCGGAGCTTATGTTGGAGATTTTAGATGCAAGCCGATATGATCCGATACTTGTGTTTTTGCTCGTATCAGACCGATATCAACATCGGACAGGAACACCCCTAAAAACCACATACTGCACATGCTTGAGTTTAGTCATGAATGCATTATTCAGAGAACATTTTAAGAAATGTTGCAAAATGTAAAATGACGTGCCAAGACTTTTGACCCAAACACTCCAAATAGGTTCTTCAGTAAATCTAAATAATAAAATAGTAATGGCGACATGGAGTACCTTGATATAATTAAGGGAAATACGACACACTTTATTTTAAAACCACACTTGGTTTAACAAAAGCACATAAGTTAGTGTAACAGCACCATTACTGATTGCCTGCATGAATTATTGATAACCGATTGCCGCGGTTTGAGGAAAGCGGATAATCAAACGAGAAAAGCCTGGAAATACGCGATGAATAATGAATAACTTTGTCCCAGATTTTTGCTGTTTGCAAAGCCTTATCTTGTATTGGAAGTCATCACAATGTGCATTTTTGAGAAGTTCATCAGTGCTGAGGTTGTATTTGAGTCAGGCTTACACACAAAGCAGGTATCATTTTTTTATAATTGCATGGGACTCAAACCATCCCCAATAACCACAAGGTATCACATCTAAGACAAACTCCCACTAATTGGTGTTTGACACCACTGTACTCATTTCCCACCCCCTCATTCTCCCACGAGTAAAAGTATTTTCTGTTCTTTGGAATTTCTGATTATTCGGGTCAACACTGACGGACCCGAACTGACTAGAATACAAGACGACCTCTGTGGAGGGAGTAACATGATATGTCGTAACTAGGGATGTCCGATAATGGCTTTTTGCCGATATCCGATATGCCGATATTGTCCAACTCTTTAATTACCGATACCGATATCAACCGATATATACAGTCGTGGAATTAATATACAGTCGTGGAATTAACACATTATTATGCCTAATTTGGACAACCAGGTATGGTGAAGATAAGGTACTTTTTAAAAAAATTAATCAAATAAAATAAGATAAATACATTAAAAACATTTTCTTGAATAAAAAAGAAAGTAAAACAATATAAAAACAGTTACATAGAAACTAGTAATGAATGAAAATGAGTAAAATTAACTGTTAAAGGTTAGTACTATTAGTGGAACAGCAGCACGCACAATCATGTGTGCTTACGGACTGTATCCCTTGCAGACTGTATTGATATATATTGATATATAATGTAGGAAGCAGAATATTAATAACAGAAAGAAACAACCCTTTTATGTGAATGAGTGTAAATGGGGGAGGGAGGTTTTTTGGGTTTGTGCACTAATTGTAAGTGTATCTTGTGTTTTTTATGTGAATTTATTAAAAAATAAAAAAATTTAAAAAAAAAAAACGATACTGATAATAAAAAAAACGATACCGATAATTTCCGATATTACATTTTAACGCATTTATCAGACCGATATTATCGGACATCTCTAGTCGTAACCAAAATATGGTGTAATCACGATACGCCATCACACAATACGCCATCACACAATACGCCATCACACGTTACGCCGGGATATGGTACGTCGTAACACGGTACGCCATAACATAATACGTCGTAAAGCGATATGCCGTAACTAAATAGCGTAACATGACACGCAGTTACACGATATGTCATAGCATGACATGCCGTAACCACGTAACACGATACGTCATAACAATACGCCGTCACATGATACACCGTCACATGATACACCGTCACACATTATGCCGTAACATGGTACGTCATAACACGATATGTTGTAACACAGTCTGTCGTAACTTGGTACGTCACAACGCAATACACCGTAACGCTATACGTTGTAACCATGAGTCGTAACATGGTACGTCATAACACGATATGTTGTAACACAGTCTGTCGTAACTTGGTACGTCATAACGCAATACACCGTAACGCTATACGTTGTAACCATGAGTCGTAACACAGTACGTCGTAACGCGATACGCCGTAACCATATAGCGTAACATGACATGCAGTTACACGAGATGCCATAGCACGAGATGCCATAGCACGATATGCGGTAACCACGTAACACGATACGTCATAACAATACGCCGTCACATGATACACCGTCACACATTATGTTGTAAAACGGTACGTCAAATCATGATATGTTGTAACAGTCTTTTGTAACAATGTACACCATAACAAAATATGTCGTAACACGATACAGTGTAGCCATATAGCGTAACATGACACGCAGTAACATGATATGTCTTAACCACGATATGCTGTAGTCCTGATACGCCATCACACGGAATATGGTACGCCGTAACACGGTACGCCACAACACAATATGTCATAGCACGATATGCCGTAACCACGTAACACGTACCGATGATATGTCATAATACAACACTCCATAACCACATAACCCGATACGTCGTCACACGATGTTTCTTAACCATGTATGTCTCAACACGATTGTCCCGAAGTGAAATAATAGGATAACACTTTAATCCAGTGGTCCCCAACCTTTTTGTAGCTGAAAATTTGTCCCACGGACCGGGGGGGGGGGGTAATTTTTTTTATTTTTTTTTTCCATAAAGAAATACAATCATGTGTGCTTACGGACTGTATCCCTGCAGACTGTATTGATCTATATTGATATATAATGTATATATTGTGTTTTTTATGTTGATTTAATTTTTTTTTTAAAAATACAATACACCGTGACGCTATACGTTGTAACAATGTGTCGTAACACAATACGTCGTAACGCGGTACGCCGTAACCATATAGCGTAACATGACACGCAGTTACACGAGATGTCATAGCATGATATGCGGTAACAATCATGTGTGCTTACGGACTGTATCCCTGCAGACTGTATTGATCTATATTGATATATAATGTATATATTGTGTTTTTTATGTTGATTTAATTTTTTTTTTTTAAATACAATACACCGCGACGCTATACGTTGTAACAATGTGTCGTAACACAATACGTCGTAACGCGGTACGCCGTAACCATATAGCGTAACATGACACGCAGTTACACGAGATGTCATAGCACGATATGCGGTAACAATCATGTGTGCTTACGGACTGTATCCCTGTAGACTGTATTGATCTATATTGATATATAATGTATATATTGTGTTTTTTATGTTGATTTAATTTTTTTTTTTTAAATACAATACACCGCGACGCTATACGTTGTAACAATGTGTCGTAACACAATACGTCGTAACGCGGTACGCCGTAACCATATAGCGTAACATGACACGCAGTTACAGGAGATGTCATAGCACGATATGCGGTAACAATCATGTGTGCTTACGGACTGTATCCCTGCAGACTGTATTGATCTATATTGATATATAATGTATATATTGTGTTTTTTATGTTGATTTAATTTTTTTTTTAAAAATACAATACACCGCGACGCTATACGTTGTAATAATGTGTCGTAACACAATACGTCGTAACGCGGTACGCCGTAACCATATAGCGTAACATGACACGCAGTTACACGAGATGTCATAGCACGATATGCGGTAACAATCATGTGTGCTTACGGACTGTATCCCTGCAGACTGTATTGATATATATTGATATATAATGTATATATTGTGTTTTTTATGTTGATTTAATTTTTTTTTTTTTAAATACAATACACCGCGACGCTATACGTTGTAACAATGTGTCGTAACACAATGTGTCGTAACACAATACGTCGTAACGCGGTACGCCGTAACCATATAGCGTAACATGACACGCAGTTACACGAGATGTCGTAGCACGATATGCGGTAACCACGTAACACGATACGTCATAACAATACGCCGTCACATGCAGACTGTATTGATCTATATTGATATATAATGTATCTATTGTGTTTTTTATGTTGATTTAATTTTTTTTTTTTAAATACAATACACCGCGACGCTATACGTTGTAACAATGTGTCGTAACACAATACGTCGTAACGCGGTACGCCGTAACCATATAGCGTAACATGACACGCAGTTACACGAGATGTCATAGCACGATATGCGGTAACAATCATGTGTGCTTACGGACTGTATCCCTGCAGACTGTATTGATATATATTGATATATAATGTATATATTGTGTTTTTTATGTTGATTTAATTTTTTTTTTTAAAATACAATACACCGCGACGCTATACGTTGTAACAATGTGTCGTAACACAATACGTCGTAATGCGGTACGCCGTAACCATATAGCGTAACATGACACGCAGTTACACGAGATGTCGTAGCACGATATGCGGTCACCACGTAACACGATACGTCATAACAATACGCCGTCACATGCAGACTGTATTGATCTATATTGATATATAATGTATCTATTGTGTTTTTTATGTTGATTTAATTATTTTTTTTAAAATACAATACACCGCGACGCTATACGTTGTAACAATGTGTCGTAACACAATACGTCGTAACGCGGTACGCCGTAACCATATAGCGTAACATGACACGCAGTTACAGGAGATGTCATAGCACGATATGCGGTAACAATCATGTGTGCTTACGGACTGTATCCCTGCAGACTGTATTGATCTATATTGATATATAATGTATATATTGTGTTTTTTATGTTGATTTAATTTTTTTTTTAAAAATACAATACACCGCGACGCTATACGTTGTAACAATGTGTCGTAACACAATACGTCGTAACGCGGTACGCCGTAACCATATAGCGTAACATGACACGCAGTTACACGAGATGTCATAGCACGATATGCCGTAACCACGTAACACGATACGTCATAACAATACGCCGTCACATGCAGACTGTATTGATCTATATTGATATATAATGTATATATTGTGTTTTTTATGTTGATTTAATTTAAAAAAAATATATATATATTTTTTTTATTTATTTATTTATTTTTTAATAAAATTTCTTGCGCGGCCCGGTACTAATCGGTCCGCGGACCGGTACCGGGCCGCCCAAGAAATTTAATTAAAAAAAAAAAAAAAAAAAAAAAAAAAATGTTTTTTTGTTTTGTTTTTTTTTTAAATTAAATCAACATAAAAAACACAATTTATACATTATATATATATATATCGGCCCGGTACTAATCGGTGGTTGGGGACCACTGCTTTAATCCCTTTAACAGTATCTTATTCAAAATGTAACGGGATGATATTTTTAGTGACGTCCGCAAACAAGTCGAGTCTTTTGAATGGCCGATTCACACTTGTGAGCCATTTTCATATGCAAAAATAACAAAGCTAACGCTAAATAAACCTTCAAAATGAATCATTTTTGTAGGGTTTTGACCATAGCACCGGACCACAACTCGCATACAGCCTTGGAATAAGAATACCAGTCGTGGCAGGAGTGACAAAAACCTTGCTTCTACTTATTGACTATAGTCCATATCTCATTATGTGCTCGCCTGTCTTCCTTAAGGTTGCGTGGAGCTGTTATGACCGCTCCCCGATCCCTCCCGGGGATGTGTCAGCTCAATGGCAATGATCACCTGTTCTCCGAATCAATTAGGTCCCTATTTCCCCCCACTTGAGCGTATCGACAGCTTGATGGATCACATAACTTCAGGGTACCGCATGTAATTAAAGGGAGTGAAAAGGAGACCGGCTGGAGTGCGGCCCCGCCATTACAAACGGCTTCGTTTTCAGAGTCCACGTTCCGGAAGAAACAGAGACGGAGAGAGAACGTGAAATAACAGGCGAGTAAGATCTCTCCCGTTAAAGTCGTAAAGTTGTAAAAAAATAAATAAATGGTGGGTTTTATGAGGTAAGGGAGCGGTGAAACGGGAACTATGTTCATAGAATCTCTGCAGGGCAAACAAAAAAGATGTCGGAGGCGAAGTCATAAATGGAGTGAAGCCTGGATTGTATCTTCCACCGTCATTGATTCCCTGGCTGCGTGGACCACCACGGTCCAGTGTGTGGTGTTGGAATAATCATGCATGTACATTATCACACAACTTTAGTATGCTTAAAATGTGTTGCTATAGTTATTAGCTATTGTGCTCAAGTTAGACTTGCAAGGACGAAACTTCCGCAGATGTCACTTTTGTTTTAGCCGGCTAACAGCCAAGGACTTCAAGGACCTCAACGAAGATAAGACGACAGCACACAGACGAAGCGGAGACAAGGCGAAATCACGAGGCCCCCAGCACATTCCGTCACGTATTGTGCGTACTGGACCTGCTTTGCGTGATATACACTACCGTTCAAAAGTTTGGGGTCACATTGAAATGTCCTTATTTCGGAAGGAAAAGCACTGTACTTTTCAATGAAGATAACTTGAAACTAGTCTCAACTTGAAAGAAATACACTCTATTAGAGATGTCCGATAATATCGGTCTGCCGACATTATCGGCCGATAAATGCATTAAAATATCGGAAATTATCGGTATCATTTTTTTAATTATCAGTATTGGTTTTTTTTTTGTTTTTTTTTGTTTTTTTTGTTTTTTTTTTATTAAATCCACATAAAAAACACAATATACACTTACAATTAGTGCATCAACCCAAAAAACCTCCCTCCCCCATTTAAACTCATTCACACAAAAGTGTTGTTTCTTTCTGTTATTAATATTCTGCTTCCTACATTATATATCAATATATATCAATACAGTCTGCAAGGGATACAGTCCGTAAGCACACATGATTGTGCGTGCTGCTGCTCCACTAATAATACTAACCTTTAACAGTTAATTTTACAAATTTTTATTAATTACTAGTTTCTATGTAACTGTTTTTATATTGTTTTACTTTCTTTTTTATTCAAGAAAATGTTTTTAATTTATTTATCTTATTTTATTTGATTCATTTTTTTAAAAAAGTACCTTATCTTCACCATACCTGGTTGTCCAAATTAGGCATAATAATGTGTTAATTCCACGACTGTATATATCAGTTGATATCGTTATCGGTTGATATCGGTATCGGTAATTAAAGAGTTGGACAATATCGGCATATCGGATATCGGCAAAAAGCCATTATCGGACATCCCTACACTCTATACATTGCTAATGTGGTAAATGACTATTCTAGCTGCAAATGTCTGCTTTTTGGTGCAATATCTACATAGGTGTATAGAGGCCCATTTCCAGCAACTATCACTCCAGTGTTCTAATGGTACAATGTCGTTGGCTCAGAAGGCTAATTGATGATTAGAAAACCCTTGTGCAATCATGTTCACACATCCGAAAACAGTTTAGCTCGTTACAGAAGCTACACAACTGACCTTCCTTTGAGCAGATTGAGTTTCTGGAGCATCACATTTGTGGGCTCAATTAAACGCTCAAAATGGCCAGAAAAAGAGAACTTTCATCTGAAACTCGACAGTCTGTTCTTGTTCTTAGAAATGAAGGCTCAAACACAAAATTGTTTGGGTGACCCCAAACTTTTGAACGGCAGTGTACACCACAGGGTTGCTTCTAAAATGCCCATAAAAAGTGGTACATGTCTCCTGCATATTTAAAAATACCACAGGAAAGGGAACATGACAAGGTAAATGTGCAGTAAATAAGGTGAACGCTACAAAGTATGCGCATACACCTCAGTTAAATAAGGCGTTTTGCACCAGTTATCAGTTGTGCACGCAGTCTTAGTAGATCACGTAACGTAAATGACCGCCATAACCACAACACCAGGGGGTGCTCCACTAACCACGTTAAACCCAGATTCCGAACTAACAAAGGTCTTAACTCATTCTCTTTCTATGCCACATCAATGTGGAATGCGCTCCCAACAGGTATAAAAGAAAGGGCATCTCTATCCTCCTTCAAAACCGCAATAAAAGTTCACCTCCAGGCAGCTACAACCCTAAACTAACACCCTCCCCGGATTGCTAATAATCAAATGTAAACAATCAAATGCAGATACTTTTTCTTTTTCTTATGCCTTCTGATCTCTCTCTCTCTCTCTCTCTCTCTCTCTCTCTCTCTCTCTCTCTCTCTCTCTCTCTCTCTCTCTCTCTCTCTCTATGTCCACTACTTGATGTCCATATCCCCCCCCCCCCCTCCACACCCCTGATTGTAAATAATGTAAATAATTCAATGTGATTATCTTGTGTGATGACTGTATTATGATGATAGTATATATGATAGTATATATCTGTATCATGAATCAATTTAAGTGGACCCCGACTTAAACAAGTTGAAAAACTTATTCGGGTGTTACCATTTAGTGGTCAATTGTACGGAATATGTACTTCACTGTGCAACCTACTAATAAAAGTCTCAATCAATCAATCAATCAATCACGTGCAACACGTCCATTAACACTGTACCACTAACTGTGGTATTTGGATCTTAGTAGATCGGGCCCCTGCTGTTAATGAGGTTTAGGGTCAAACTGCCGCCGGGTGCAAAGGTAAAAGTCCTCCAAAGTCATGCAAATATAAGGATACATTTAGTTACAATACCGGAGGCTCAATTGCAGGGAAGCGACGTGCTGACCGTTCGTTCCCTCGCTGTCAGGGCCAATCAGTGTCTGGCAAGTTAATGGAGAACACAAAACCTATTTAAAAGCTACATTTACCACTTGGCTGATTCCATTACATTGTGTAATTTCCAGGTGTCACATTTCCCCTCCACACGTCTGTCTTAATACTCTCCCGAGCGCCGTCTGATTAGTCAGCCTTGGCTGCTTCCCCCCCACCCCCATCCCCATCCCTAAAATCCACCCGAGCGGAGGCCCTCCACCCCCACCCATCATTGTACACCTTCCTGGAAGTGAAAGTCTCCTCACTGCAAAAAGGTTTGATTTTTATTTTGGCTTCCAGCAAGTTGCCAGATAAGGGTGGAACCTGGGGTGGGCTGACTCCTTGTTCATCTTTCATTCACGAGAAAAAAATACGTGGCCAAACACATTACAAAAAAAATGTGCTAAACATACATACAGTATACACACACTATTTTAGTACCGATGATATGTCATAATACAACACTCCATAACCACATAACCCGATACGTCGTCACACGATGTTTCTTAACCATGTATGTCTCAACACGGTTGTCCCGAAGTGAAATAATAGGATAACACTTTAATCCAGTGGTCCCCAACCTTTTTGTAGCTGAAAATTTGTCCCACGGACCGGGGGGGGTAATTTTTTTTTTTTTTTTTTTTTCCATAAAGAAATACAATCATGTGTGCTTACGGACTGTATCCCTGCAGACTGTATTGATCTATATTGATATATAATGTATAAATTGTGTTTTTTATGTTGATTTATTTTTTTTTAATTAAATTTCTTGCGCGGCCCGGTACTAATCGGTCCGCAGACCGGTAAAAAAAAAAAAAAAAAAAACTTTTTTTTTTTTGTTTGTTTTTTTTAAAATTAAATTTCTTGCGCGGCCCGGTACTAATCGGTCCGCGGACCGGTACCGGGCCGCGCAAGAAATTTAATTAAAAACAAAACAAAAAAAAAACTTTTTTTTTTTTTTTTTTTTTTTATTAAATCAACATAAAAAACACAATTTATACATTATATATATATATATCGGCCCGGTACTAATCGTTTTTTTTTTTTTTTTTCCATAAAGAAATACAATGATGTGTGCTTACGGACTGTATCCCTGCAGACTGTATTGATCTATATTGATATATAATGTATAAATTGTGTTTTTTATGTTGATTTAATTTAAAAAAAACCAAAAAAAAAACTTTTTTTTTTTTTTTTTTTTTTTTAATTAAATTTCTTGCGCAGCCCGGTACTAATCAGTCCGCAGACCGGTAAAAAAAAAAACAAAAAAAAAAAAGTTTTTTTTTTTGTTTGTTTTTTTTTTAATTAAATTTCTTGCGCGGCCCGGTACTAATCGGTCCGCGGACCGGTACAAGAAATTTAATTTAAAAAAAAAAAAAAAAAAAAAAAAATTTTTTTTTTTTTTTTTTTTTTTTTAATTAAATCAACATAAAAAACACAATTTATACATTATATATATATATATCGGCCCGGTACTAATCGGTCCCGGGCCGCGGCCCGGTGGTTGGGGACCACTGCTTTAATCCCTTTAACAGTATCTTATTCAAAATGTAACGGGGTGATATTTTTAGTGACGTCCGCAAACAAGTCGAGTCTTTTGAATCCACCCGAGCGGAGGCCCTCCACCCCCACCCATCATTTTACACCTTCCTGGAAGTGAAAGTCTCCTCACTGCAAAAAGGTTTGATTTTTATTTTGGCTTCCAACAAGTTGCCAGATAAGGGTGGAACCTGGGGTGGGCTGACTCCTTGTTCATCTTTCATTCACGAGAAAAAAATATGTGGCCAACCACATTACAAAAAAAATGTGCTAAACATACAAACAGTAAACACACGCTATTTTAGGCTTCATAATGCGCCACACATTTTCAATGGGAGACAGGTCTGGACTACAGGCAGGCCAGTCTAGTACCCGCACTCTTTTACCATGAAGCCACGTTGATGTAACACGTGGCTTGGCATCGTCTTGCTGAAATAAGCAGGGGCGTCCGTGGTAACGTTGCTTGGATGGCAACATATGTTGCTCCAAAACCTGTATGTACCTTCCAGCATTAATGGTGCCTTCACAGATGTGTAAGTTACCCATGTCTTGGGCACTAATACACCCCCATACCATCACACATGCTGGCTTTTACACTTTGCGCCTAGAACAATCCGGATGGTTCTTTTCCTCTTTGGTCCGGAGCACACGACGTCCACAGTTTCCAAAAACAATTTGAAATGTGGACTCGTCAGACCACAGAACACTTTTCCACTTTGCATCAGTCCATCTTAGATGAGCTCAGGCCCAGCGAAGCCGACGGCGTTTCTGGGTGTTGTTGATAAACGGTTTTCGCCTTGCATAGGAGAGTTTTAACTTGCACTTACAGGTGTAGCGACTAGGGATGTCCGATAATGGCTTTTTGCCGATATCCGATATTCCAATATTGTCCAACTCTTTAATTACGGAAACCGATATCAACCGATACCGATATCAACCGATATATGCAGTCGTGGAATTAACACATTATTATGCCTAATTTGGACAACCAGGTATGGTGAAGATAAGGTACTTTTTAAAAATAATAATAAAATAAGATAACTAAATTAAAAACATTTTCTTCAGTAAAAAAGAAAGTAAAACAATATAAAAACAGTTACATAGAAACTAGTAATGAATGAAAATGAGTAAAATTAACTGTTAAAGGTTAGTACTATTAGTGGAGCAGCAGCACGCACAATCATGTGTGCTTACGGACTGTATCCCTTGCAGACTGTATTGATATATATTGATATATAATGTAGGAGCCAGAATATTGATAACAGAAAGAAATGGGGGGATGGAGGTTTTTTGGGTTGGTGCACTAATTGTAAGTGTATCTTGTGTTTTTTATGTTGATTTAATAAAAAAAAAAAATAATAATAAAAAACGATACTGATAATAAAAAAAAAACGATACAGATAATTTCCGATATTACATTTTAACGCATTTATCGGCCGATAATATCGGACATCCCTAGTAGCGACCAACTGTAGTTACTGACAGTGGGTTTCTGAAGTGTTCCTGAGCCCATGTGGTGATATCCTTTACACACTGATGTGGCTTGTTGATGCAGTACAGCCTGAGGGATGGAAGGTCATGGGCTTAGCTGCTTACGTGCAGTGATTTCTCCACATTCTCTTTGATGATATTACGGAGCGTAGATGGTGAAATCCCTAAATTCCTTGCAATAGCTGCTTGAGAAAGGTTTTTCTTAAACTGTTCAACAATTTGCTCACGCATTTGTTGACAAAGTGGTGACCCTCGCCCCATCCTTGTTTGTGAATGACTGAGCATTTCATGGAATCTACTTTTATACCCAATCATGGCACCCACCTGTTCCCAATTTGCCTGCACACCTGTGGGATGTTCCAAATAAGTGTTTGATGAGCATTCCTCAACTCTATCAGTATTTATTGCCACCTTTCCCAACTTCTTTGTCACGTGTTGCTGCCATCAAATTCTAAAGTTAATGATTATTTGCAACAAAAAAAAATGTTTATCAGTTTGAACATGAAATATGTTGTCTTTGTAGCATATTCAACTGAATATGGCTTGAAAAGGCTTTGCAAATCATTGTATTCTGTTTATATTTACATCTAACACAATTTCCCAAATCATATGGAAACGAGGTTTGCATATATGTATACAAACACTCATGCATATAATCACGTTTCATCAAACAGACATTAACGTTGTTGCCCTAGGGGAAACTGGGTAACACATTGCACACTGACAAAGCTTAACCTATTCTCACTATAACAATCTACAAGGTTAATATAGCTGGCTTCTTTCTTCCCCTCCATTTATCTGCTTTTTTTTTGTATTTCAAGTTATCATTACATATACGTATTGTTGCATTTGAACAACTGTATTGTTGATAATAGAGGTAATTATTGTTATTATTCATTATCAATAGTGCTATTTCTATTGGCATTTGTATTGCTCCATTTGTAGTGTAATAATGTCATTTCTGTATTATTATTTATTTCACTAACTGCTTCTTTGCTATCACTTTTACTATCATATTTGTACATATCCTATTTGCTGATGTTGTTCTATTGCTGTTGTTGTTGTTATTGTTGTGTTTGCTATTATTTTTTTTGTCCCTCTGTCTTATCCCCACAATTTCCCCCCTCTATCTTCCTTTTTTTTCCCCCTCTTTCTATCTCCACCTGTTCCGGCCCGGCTGCACCAAATAATAATACAAATACAATTAATAAAGTCAAATACAAATAAGTCAACAAGAGAAATATCCCACATTTGTCTTTTGTAAAGTAAATTTGTACAGCCGATATGGGCGTCTATATCAAAAATATGATTTGCCTGAGTAGCTGGACGGGACCAAAAAAATAAAAAATAAATAAATAAATAAATAAATAAATTAAAAAAATAGAAAGACTACATACAATGACGAAGCAGGCTAAATTCGGCCCTACAGTCCTGAGTTTGCATTTTTCTAAAGTAAATTATGCACGCAAGTAATTTACTGCGATTAATCGCGATGAATCAACATGCAAAAGTGTGATTAATCTGATTAAAAATGTATTCGTTTGACAGTACTATTCAAATAAGATTGATCATTTGTCATTTCCCGAGTCCCTATCATCCCTTGACCTACCAACAATGATGTACAAAGCAAACTATAACCTGCGAGCCAAGAATGTACAACAATTCTTCTCAACAAAAGACGAGAACTATATCTTTGGGGGGGGGTGTGGCCTGCGGACTTGCAGGAAAGCGGGGTGTGTCAGGATTGGCTTCGAGATTAGTGACAAGTGCGTAGATGACACAGCTGTGAGTGTTTGTCTGCTCACCTGTCGCTCTGTTAAAGGCAGCGGTCGGGAAGGCGAGGAGGTTGTTCATGGTGGAGAACTTGAACATGGCTGAAAAGCAGAATTTATTGCAAAATAAATCATTGTTCGCAAAGATGAACATGGCTGTCATGTCCGTCACTGGTGGTCCAGAGAACCCGGAGGAGCAAGACCTCCACAATAACAAATGCGGCTGCAAGACTTTTGACAAAAACGAGAAAGTTTGATCATATTACGCCTATACTGGCTCACCTGCACTGGCTTCCTGTGCACCTAAGATGCGACTTTAAGGTTTTACTACTTACGTATAAAATACTACACGGTTTAGCTCCAGCCTATCTCGCCGATTGTATTGTACCATATGTCCCGACAAGAAATCTGCGTTCAAAGAACTCCGGCTTATTAGTGATTCCCAGAGCCAAAAAAAAGTCTGCGGGCTATAGAGCGTTTTCTATTCGGGCTCCAGTACTCTGGAATGCCCTCCCGGTAACAGTTAGAGATGCTACCTCAGTAGAAGCATTTAAGTCCCATCTTAAAACTCATTTGTATACTCTAGCCTTTAAATAGACCCCCCTTTTTTAGACCAGTTGATCTGCCATTTCTTTTCTTCTCTCCTCTTCTCCCCTGTCCCTTGCGAGGGGGAGTTGCATAGGTCCGGTGGCCATGGATGAAGTGCTGGCTGTCCAGAGTCGGGACCCTGGCACCTCCTCCATGAAACCACCACCATGGCAACACCTCCAAGCAGACTCAAGTCCCGCCACCCATACAATCAGGCCGCACAAGAGATGCTTATTTCCATCCCGGAGGATCTGACAACCAAAGCCTGGCTGGCAGCGGAATGGAAGCAGGAGTGGGAGTCAGCAGGACAGACACGCCTACACCATTACATCCAGGATCCTGGAGGTGGCGTGGAGGGAGAAGATCTATCTCGCCGGCAATGGACCCTCCTGAACCGCCTTCGCACAGGGGTTGGTTGCTTCAAAGCGTCCATGAAGAAGTGGGGCCTAACAGACAGTGCAGCGTGTGAGTGCGGGGAGCCTGAGCAGACTGCCGACCACATCATCACCACCTGTCCCCGGCATACACCACCTTCAGAGGAGGGCCTCTTCCAAGTGGGACCTGAGACGAGGGAGTGGCTACACGACATATGAAGACGATACACGAAAGAAGACCCCGGGTGGACCACTAGCCTGTGCATCGGTTGGGGACATCTCTGCGCTGCTGACCGGTCTCTGCTCGGGATGGTTTCCTGCTGGCCCCACTACGGACTGGACTCTCGCTGATGTGTTAGATCCACTGTGGACTGGACTTTCACAATATTATGTCAGACCCACTCGACATCCATTGCTTTCGGTCTCCCCTAGAGGAGGGGGCGGGGGGGTTACCCACATATGCGGTCCTCTCCAAGGTTTCTCATAGTCATTCACCGACGTCCCACTGGGGTGAGTTTTTCCTTGCCCGTATGTGGGCTCTGTACCGAGGATGTCGTTGTGGCTTGTACAGCCCTTTGAGACACTTGTGATTTAGGGCTATATAAATAAACATTGATTGATTGAATAACCTTAGAGGAAAATCTCATTTAAAACATGTGTATGCTCGTACAACACTTACAAACCTTTAGCATATCCGTATGTGGGATTAAATTATGGAACGGATTAACCAAAGAAATCCAACAAAGCACCAATATGATTCAGTTTAAGAGACTACGCGTGTTCACAAAGTAAACAGAACAAGAATTATGATGAACATCTTGAACCCTTTTTTTTTCTTTTGAAATGAAGTTTAATATTTGTTTACTTCAAAAATATTATTTATTTATTCACTGTTCTCTTAAAGAGAACAAGGAAATGGGATAAAAAGGGGTAGGACTAAATAAGCTCAGCTTCTTCCTACTCCTTTTCGAACGTGCTGTAACGAAACAACTGGAAATATGTGATGCAGTTCATTGTGTCGTATGCATGTACCAAATAAACTGAAACTGAACTGAAAAACTATTTGACAATTTGCTCACACATTTGTTGACAAAGTGGTGACCCTCGCCCCGTCCTTGTTGGTGAATGACTGAGCGTTTCATGGAAGCTGCTTTTATACCCAATCATGGCACCCACCTGTTCCCAATTAGCTTGTTCACCTGTGGGATGTTCCAAATAAGTGTTTGATCACCATTCCTCAACTTTCTCAGTATTTTTTGCCACTTTTTTTTAAACATGTTGCAGGCATCAAATTCCAAATGAGCTAATATTTGCAAAAAATAACACAGTTTTCCAGTTTGAATGTTAAGTATCTTGTCTTTACAGTCTATTCAATTGAATATAAGTTGAAAAGGATTTGCAGATGGACTACTCCGGACAAGACGTGCAGGTAAAAACATGATTTTAATTCTCAAAACTCAAAAAGGCACAAAAACGGAAAACAAGGCGAAGGCACAACGTGCTGATCGCACCTGGAGCTAACACTTAGCATTGACTATGGACAACAAACTTATGTGACGAGAGCATGAAGCAAACAACTCTTATGTCAGGGGTCGGCAACCTTTACCACTCAAAGAGCCATTTTGGAAAGTTTCACAAATTAAAGAAAACAATGGGAGCCACAAAAAAATTGTGAACATTTAAAATGAAAAACACCGCATATAAAGCTTAAATTGCTTTGCGCTTTGTTAACCAGGGGTCTCTGACACACGCACCGGCACGCATCTTAATAAGGAAATTTAATGTTAGTGCGGCCCGCGACTTTTAATTGAATGGCGCTTGATGGCGTCTTTCTTGCCAACCCTCTCATTTTTCCGGGAGACTCCCAAATTTCAGGACGTGCTGGCACTGCTTTTAGCGCCCTCTACAGCCTGCCCAAACAGCGTACCTGCTTGGCCACATGCTGAATGCAGCTTTTGCTTGCTCACGTAAGTGACTGTAAGGCATACTTGTTCAACAGCCACACAGCTTACACTGACGGTAGTCGTACAAAAACAACTTTAACACTGTTACGTTACAAATATGCGCCACACTTTTAAACCACACCAAAAAAGAATGACAAACACATTTCTGGAGAACATCTGCACTGTAACACAACATGAACACAACACAACAAATACCCAGAATCCCATGCAGCCCTAACTCTTCCGCTCAACCGACGCACGGAGAGGGGGGGGGGGGGGGTTTGGTGTGTGGGGGGGTTTGGTGGTAGCGGGGGTGTATAATGATTGTAGACCGAAAGAGTTAGGGCTGCATGGGATTCTGGGTATTTGTTGTGCTGTGTTACGGTGCGGATGTTCTCCAGAAATGTTTTTGTCATTCTTTTTTGGTGTGGGTTCACAGTGTGGCACATATTTGTAACGTAACAGTGTTAAAGTTGTTTTATACGGACACCGTCAGTGTAAGCTGTGTGGCTGTTGAGCAAGTATGCCTTGCTGTCGCATACGTGTGCAAGTAAAAGCAACATACAACATGTGGCCGGGCTGGCACGCTGTTTGTAAATGCTATAGAGGACAATTAATGCAGTGCCATTAGGGCACGCCCTTGAGTAAGTAATTAGAGTGAAAATAGGATAATATTTGCCCTGGGAGATTTCTAGGAGAGGCAGTCTCCTGGGAAATTCGGGGGGGGGGGGGGTCGTTAAGTATACTGGGAAAACCGGGAGGCTCGGCAAGTATGCAGCTGAGCCGCATCAGAGTGGTCAAAGAGCCGCATGCGGCTCCGGAGCCGCGGGTTGCCGACCCCTGTCTTATGTGGACCAGGCATGAAGCGAACAATGATGCCAGGCTGACTGACCGGCAACGGCAGGCTTAAATAATGCCTCTGATTAGTGCTCGGGCAGCAGGTGAGCGGGCGAACACCAATCAGAGGCAGGTGGAAACAATAAGCAACCATGGCAACCAAAACAAACACGGGTGCACAAAAAACAGGAACTATGGAGTCCAAAACTAACAGAACATAACAAAAACATGATCCGGACCAAGGATCATGACAGTAACCCCTCCTCAAGGACAGATTCCAGATGTCCCAAAAAAAACCAAAGCAAGATCAAGAGTCATGGGAGGGTGGACTTGGTGGTGGGTCACCAAACCAAGTGTCCCCGCAACCAGCGAGGGAGAGTCAGGTGGCGGTGATGCGTTGAACATGGCTAAAAAAGCACAATGGTAGTTGCAAGTTCTATTGTGTCTTGCATAGAGCCGAGCATGGCGGTGGTAGCATCATGGTCTGGGGTTGTAATTTACTGCGATTAGTGGAGATAAATCAAAATGCAAAAGTGTGATTCATCCGATTAGAAATGTAGTCGTTACGTCTTCGGGGGTGCATAGCTGCGCTGATAGTGTTCCTTCCAAAGCAGAAGACAAGCAGGAGTAGCGTGCAGGTAAGATTAAGGTTTTTCAATCAATTAAACGCAGGACAAAAATACAAAACTGAGGACGCTAGCAAGCGTGGAGCTAAACAAAACCAAATTGTCACTAAGGGTGAAAAAACGAGGGAAGCTCATTGACCCAGCAACTACTGCTGGGTGACAGGAAACTATAAAGGGGAGTGATTAACCAAAACACCTGGTGGGAACACTAATTGCAAAACGAAGACAGGTGAGGAGAACCAGTGCCCATGGAAACCGACAGAAAACAGGGAAAGAGGGCGCACCCAGGAAACAGACTAAAACAGAAAAACTACCAAACATAAATCATGCCACACTGCAAAAAGTCAGTGTTCAAAAACAAGAAACAATAATACAAAAGTGAGGGGTATTTTATTTGAACTAAGCAAAATTATCTGCCAATAGAACAAGAAAATTTGGCTTGTCAAGACTTTCCAAAACAAGTCAAATTAGCTAACCTCAATGAACCCAAAAATACATTCAAATAAGTATATTCTCACTAATAAGTGCACTTTTCTTGGTAGAAAAAAAAATATGACACCTTTTTGCTCAATATGTTAGTGCCATTATCGTGACATAATGATATGCGCTCGGCATCATGATTTTTTTTTCATGCTTGAAGTAAAAAATTATTACTTTAAAAAAGTAGTTTTATACTTGTGAGTAGAGATGTCCGATATCGGCCGATATATGCGTTAAAATGTAATATTGGAAATTATCGGTATCGTTTTTTTTATTATCGGTATCGTTTTTTTTTTTTTTTTTTTTTTTTAATTAAATCCACATAAAAAACACAAGATACACTTACAATTAGTGCACCAACCCAAAAAACCTCCCTCCCCCATTTACACTCATTCACACAAAAGGGTTGTTTCTTTCTGTTATTAATATTCTGCTTCCTACATGATATATCAATATATATCAATACAGTCTGCAAGGGATACAGTCCGTAAGCACACATGATTGTGCGTGCTGCTGCTCCACTAATAGTACTAACCTTTAACAGTTAATTTTACTCATTTTCATTAATTACTAGTTTCTATGTAACTGATTTTATATTGTTGTACTTTCTTTTTTATTCAAGAAAATGTTTTTAATTTATTTATCTTATTTTACTATTTTTTTTAAAAAGTACCTTATCTTCACCATACCTGGTTGTCCAAATTAGGCATAATAATGTGTTAATTCCACGACTGCATATATCGGTTGATATCGGTATCAGTTGATATCGGTTTCGGTAATTAAAGAGTTGGAGAATATCGGAATATCGGATATCGGCAAAAAGCCATTATCGGACATCCCTACTTGTGAGTGTTGATGACACAGCTTTGCAACAGTTGATATTCTAGTTTCAAGCATGTTTTACTCAATATAGGTCATAACATCTCAGCAACAAGCTGTAATATCTTACTGAGATCATTCAGGACCAAAAACACTTAAAACAAGTAAAACACTCTAACATCAAATCTGCTTAGTGAGAAGAATGATCTTATCAGACAGAAAATAAGCAAATATCACCCTTATTTGAGATATTTCATCTTACTTAGATTTCAGTTTTTGCAGTGCATGATCCGGGTAACGGATCATGACTAGAGATGTCCGATAATGGCTTTTTTACCGATATCCGATATTCCGATATTGTCCAATTCTTAATTACCGATTCCGATATCAACCGATACCGATATATACAGTCGTGGAATGAACACATTATTTTGCCTAATTTTGTTGTGATGCCCCGCTGGATGCATTAAACCAGGGGTCACCAACCTTTTTGAAACCAAGAGCTACTTCTTGGGTAGTGATTAATGCGAAGGGCTACCAGTTCGATACACACTTCAATAAATTGCCAGAAATAGCCAATTTGCTCAATTTACCTTTAACTCTATGTTATTATTAATAATTAATGATATTGACCCTTAATTGAACGGTTTAAAAGAGGAAAAATCCAATCTACACTTTGTTAGAATATATAACAAATTGGACCAAGCTATATTTCTAACAAAGACAAATCATTATTTCTTCTAGATTTTCCAGAACAAAAATTTTAAAAGAAATTCAAAAGACTTTGAAATAAGATTTAAATTTGATTCTACAGATTTTCTAGATTTGCCAGACTAATTTTATTGAATTGTAATCATAATGAGTTTGAAGAAATATTTCAAAAATATTCTTCGTCGAAAAAACAGAAGCTAAAATGAAGAATTAAATTAAAATGTATGTATTATTCTTTACAATAAAAAAATAAATTTACTTGAACATTGATTTAAATTGTCAGGAAAGAAGAGGAATGAATTTAAAAGGTAAAAAGGTATATGTGTTTAAAAATTATATTGTAGCGTCCCGGAAGAGTTAGTACTACTAGGGATTCTGGGTATTTGTTCTGTTGTGTTTATGTTGTGTTGTAACAGTGTTAAAGTCGTTCATACGGCCACCCTCAGTGTGACCTGTATGGCTGTTGACCAAGTATGTCTCGCATCAATTCTTAATGAGTAAAGCCAGAAGATATTATGTGACTGGGATGGCATGGGAGTGCCTTAAAGGTTTCTTGTCTCTCTGTACCTCTTCCTACGCCCGTGTACACAGCGGCGTTTGAATACGTCATACATTTTACTTTTAAAAACCGATAATAACGAAACCGATACCGATAATTTCCGATATTACATTTTAAAGCATTTATCGGCTGATCGGACATCCCTAATCATGACAGTAGCCATTTGACAGAACTATTCAAATAAGACTAGAGATGTCCGATAATATCGGTCTGCCGATATTATCGGCCAATAAATGCGTTAAAATGTAATATCGGAAATTATCGGTATCGTTTTTTTTATTATCAGTATCATTTTTTTTATTTTTTTTTTAAATTAAATCCACATAAAAAACACAAGATACACTTACAATTAGTGCACCAACCCAAAAAACTTCCCTCCCCCATTTACACTCATTCACACAAAAGGGTTGTTTCTTTCTGTTATTAATATTCTGCTTCCTACATTATATATCAATATATATC
The DNA here is from genome assembly GCF_033978785.1 of Entelurus aequoreus. Taxonomy (NCBI): domain Eukaryota; kingdom Metazoa; phylum Chordata; class Actinopteri; order Syngnathiformes; family Syngnathidae; genus Entelurus; species Entelurus aequoreus. The sequence continues at coordinate 7,155,755 of NC_084741.1, read as the reverse complement.
AATACAGTCTGCAAGGGATACAGTCCGTAAGCACACATGATTGTGCGTGCTGCTGCTCCACTAATAGTACGAACCTTTAACAGTTAATTTTACAAATTTTCATTCATTACTAGTTTCTATGTAACTGTTTTTATATTGTTTTACTTTGTTTTTTATTCAAGAAAATGTTTTTATTTTATTTATCTAATTTTATTTGATTCATTTTTTTAAAAAAGTACCTTATCTTCACCATACCTGGTTGTCCAAATTAGGCATAATAATGTGTTAATTCCACGACTGTATACATCGGTTGATATCGGTATCGGTTGATATCGGTAATTAAAGAGTTGGACAATATCGGCATATCGGATATCGGCAAAAAGCCATTATCGGACATCCCTAAATAAGACTGATCATTTGTCATTTCCCAAGTCCCTATCATCCCTTGACCTACCAACAACGGCCAGACCGATTTGAAATTAGTTAAAAAGTAAATCAGATTTTTAAATTAAAAATACGTTCGAGGAAAAATGTTGCCCGAATTTACAGTTGATGATCACAAATGGTGCTCCGTGTTTCTTGGACGCTCGAAACCCCCTGGAGGCTCTTCCTGTTATTTTTAGTGCAGCTGATATCCGTCCCGCAGCAAATTACGGGTCCACAAGGTTGATTTGCGGTCCGCGTCCTCCTACTCAAGTCACTGCTGAATTGCGCACTGTCGACAAGAGTATATTAAAAAGGACCCAAAGGCCCCCTAATGATCTACTCTCCATCAATGTGCGGCTTGCCAGGAAACGTCCCGCGCTTTAATGAATGATTCCGAAACGAACAATCAATCCAGCCGTATGTTAAAGGGATTAAATCTGTCCCCTGAAAATGTACTCGTGTGGTGGGCGGACGTGGTAATTGTGAGCATTACTGACAGTCCGCCGTGTTGCTTAAAAGAGATAGCGGGACAGGAAAAAACAACACGCGGCGTTGTCCATCTTTCCTCGGGTCCAAGCGAGTGAGTGGGTGGTGGTGGTGGTGGTGGTGGTGGTGGTGGTGGAGGGTTGTGCATGCAATTTGTCATGTGAGCTGCGAGCTATTTTCTGTCTGCTGACTGACCGGATGACTCGGGGCCATCCTTCAGGGATTCGTCGTTTATCAAACCGGGTCCTATCAAACAGGGGGGGGGGATGGAGTCCGACACTTCCTGCCTTGCCCAGGGAGGAGAAGGACGATGGGGGTGCATGTTATTCAGTTGAATATTCTACAAAGACAACATATTTGATGTTCAAACTGGTAAACATTTTTTTTTTCTGCAAATAATCATTAACTTTAGAATTTGATGGCAGCAACACGTGACAAAGAAGTTGGGAAAGGTGGCAATAAATACTGATAAAGTTGAGGAATGCTCATCAAACACTTATTTGGAACATCCCACAGGTCAGGGGTCGGCAACCTTTACCACTCAAAGAGCCATTTTGGCAAGTTTCACAAATTAAAGAAAATGATGGGAGCCACAAAAAAAAAAAAAATTTAAAATGAAAAACACCGCATATAAAGCTTTAATTGCTTTGTGCTATATTAACCAGGGGTCTCAGACACACTTTGATATGGAAAATTGATGTCAGTGAAGGCCGGCGAGATTTGAATCAATGGCGCTTGATAGCGTCATACTTGCCAACACTCTCATTATTCCCGGGAGACGCCCGGATATCAGGGAGTGATGGCACTGCTTACGGTGCCCTCTACAGTCTGCCCAAACAGTGTACCTGCTCGGCCACATGTAGAATGCAGCTTCAGCTTACTTACGTAAGTGACAGCTGGGCGTACTAGGTCAGCAGCCACACAGCTTACACTGACGGTAACCGTACCGTATAAAACAACTTTAACACGGTTACGTTACAAATATGCGCCACACTTTGAACCCACACCAAAAAAGAATGACAAACACATTTCTGGAGAACATCTGCACTGTAACACAACATAAACACAACACAATAAATACCCAGAATCCCATGCAGCACTAACTCTTCCGCTCTACCGACGCACGGAGGGGGGGGGGGGGGTTGATGTGTGGGGGGGTTTTGTGGTAGCGGGGGTGTATAATCTAGACCGGAAGAGTTAGGGCTGCATGGGATTCTGGGTATTTATTGTGTTGTGTTTATGTTGTGTTACAGCGGGATGTCCTCCAGAAATGTGTTTTTCATTCTTTTTTGGTGTGGGTTCACAGTGTGGCGCATATTTGTAACGTAACAGTGTTAAAGTTGTTTTATACGGTACGGCTACCGTCAGTGTAAGCTGTGTGGCTGATGACTAAGTATGCTTTGCTGTCTCCTACATGTGCAAGTAAAAGCTACATACAACATGTGGCCGGGCTGGCACGCAGTTTGTAAATGCTATAGAGGACAATTACTGCAGTGCAATCAGGGCACGCCCTTAATTTAGTAATTAGAGTGAAAGTAGGGTTATATTTACCCTGGGAGTTATCTAGGAAAGGCACTGACATCCATAAATCTCCTGGTAATATCAGGGGGATCGGCAAGTATGCAGCTGAGCCGCATCAGAGTGGTCAAAGAGCTGCATGCGGCTCCGGAGCCGCGGGTTGCCGACCCCTGCCACAGGTGAACAGGCTAATTGGGAACAGGTGGGTGCCATGATTGGGTATAAAAGTAGAATCCATGAAATGCTCAGTCCTACACAAACAAGGATGGGGCGAGGGTCACCACTTTGTCAACAAATGCGGGAGCAAATTGTCGAACAGTTTAAGAAAAACCTTTCTCAAGCAGCTATTGCAAGGAATTGAGGGATTTCACCATCTACGGTCTGTAATATCATCAAAGGGTTCAGAGAATGTGGAGAAATCACTGCACGTAAGCAGCTAAGCCTGTGACCTTCCATCCCTCAGGCTGTACTGCATCAACAAGCCACATCAGTGTGTAAAGGATATCACCACATGGGCTCGGGAACACTTCTAGAAACCCACTGTCAGTAACTACAGTTGGTCGCTACATCTGTAAGTGCAAGTTAAAACTCTCCTATGCGAGGCCATTTTGATATTTTTTATTTAAAAAACCAATACAATATATGTATAAAACATATAAATTTAGGCCTCCACTCAAGCTTGATCCCGGGGACCCCAAAGGGTTTTGGTCAAAAAAATATAAAAAATGTGTCATTATTCAGTATTATTATTTTTATTATTATTCAAGTTTTAAATCTCTAGACAAACATTAGGTCTATCTGTCAATATAACGTTTTTAAAGATTTAAGTTGCATGTTCTTTTTGTCAAAGAAAACCCAGTTTTTTATGGAAAAAACACAAAATATGCAATATTTTCACCCAATAAAATTTTTAAGTGGAATATTTGACATTATATAATAATTGGAGCCTTAAAAAGGTCAATAACTCATAACACCATTGATTTTAATTCATTATCATTGTTTGAGCAATGACACTTAGAAACAAATCACACTAACATTATTGGGGATCCAAAAGGGTCCTACTCATTGAAGTGTTAAAAAATAAATTATACATTTTTTTTTACTGCTTACTTTTAACACAATAATCTCAATAATCTCAACTTCAGATCTATCCGCCAATTATACACTACCGTTCAAAAGTTTGGGGTCACATTGAAATGTCCTTATTTTTGAAGGAAAAGCACTGTACTTTTCAATGAAGATAACTTTAAACTAGTCTTAACTTGAAAGAAATACACTCTATACATTGCTAATGTGCCAAATGACTATTCTAGCTGCAAATGTCTGCTTTTTGGTGCAATATCTACATAGGTGTATAGAGGCCCATTTCCAGCAACTATCACTCCAGTGTTCTAATGGTACAATGTGTTTGCTCATTGGTTCAGAAGGCTAATTGATGATTAGAAAACCCTTGTGCAATCATGTTCACACATCTGAAAACACTTTAGCTCCTTACAGAAGCTACAAAACTGACCTTCCTTTGAGCAGATTGAGTTTCTGGAGCATCACATTTGTGGGGTCAATGAAACGCTCAAAATGGCCAGAAAAAGAGAACTTTCATCTGAAACTCGACAGTCTATTCTTGTTCTTAGAAATGAAGGCTATTCCACAAAATTGTTTGGGTGACCCCAAACTTTTGAAAGGGTAGTGTACATTTTATTGTTGTTTATGTTTTTTGTTTGTTCGTTTGAGGCCCTTCTTTAAAAAAAAAAACAGCTCCGTTTTTTTATATGGCAAACAAAAAATATCTCAAAGTGGAATATTTAATGTGACGTAATTGGAGCCTTGAATGGGTTAATAATTTATAATGACATTGATTTTGATTCATTATTATTTTTTAAAGAAAGAAACAGCCTGCATGGCAGCTTTGTGTTATTAGAGTAAACATTGCAACATTTTCTTGTTACATTTCACCTGTTTGCTCTTTTATACCAGTTTTTAATTTTTTCCAATCGTATTTTGAAAAAGTGCCGTGGGGCCGTTAAAAAATGGCCCCCGGGCCGCACTTTGGACACCCCTGTCGTTAGCAACAGCATTGCTAGGCTTCGACAGGCGTCGAATACACATTAACCGTGTATTTACATGTCCAGTGTTTGGTTCGGTGTCTCCTGATAGTAGTATTGTTGATCTTCTGTCTATCCTTCCAGTCAGGGATTTATTTATTTTGTTTCTATCTGCATTTGAGACAGATGCTATCACGTTAGCTCATGCTAAAAGCTTCGTCGATGTATTGGACATCCAGGAGGTCCTGTTGTTAAGTTAGCGTCGTTAGCAACAGCATTGCTAGGCTTCGACAGGCGTGGAATACACATTAACCGTGTATTTACATGTCCAGTGTATGGTTCGGTGTCTCCTGATAGTAGTATTGTTGATATTCTGTCTATCCTTCCAGTCAGGGATTTATTTATTTTGTTTCTATCTGCATTTGAGACAGATGCTATCACGTTAGCTCATGCTAAAGAGCTTCGTCGATGTATTGTCGTGGAGATAAAAGTCACTGTTAATGTCCATTTCGCGTTCTCGACTCTCATTTTCAAGAGGATATGGTAAATGGTAAATGGGTTGTACTTATATAGCGCTTTTCTACCCCTTTTTAAGGAGCCCAAAGCGCTTTGACAGTAGTTCCACATTCACCCATTCACACACACATTCACACACTGATGGCGGGAGCTGCCATGCAAGGCGCTAACCACGACCCATCAGGAGCAAGGGTGAAGTGTCTTGCCCAAGGACACAACGGACGTGACTAGGATGGTACAAGGTGGGTATTGAACCAGTAACCCTCAGATTGCTGGCACGGCCACTCTCCCAACCTCGCCACGCCGTCCCCCTCGGATATAGTATCCGAGGTGGTTTAAAATACAAATCTGTATAAAAAAAAATAAAATAAAAAAATTAAAAATACAAATAAAAAATAAAATACAAATCCGTGATCGACAATAGAAAAAGGAGAGAGTGTGGAATCCAATGAGCCAGCTTGTACCTAAGTTACGGTCAGAGCGAAAAAAGATATCTCTCGAACTGCATTCTAGTCCGTCACTCTAACGTTCCTCATCCACGAATCGTTCATCCTCGCTCAAATGAATGGGGTAATCGTCACTTTCTCGCTCCTAATATCTCTCGCTCCATTGTAAACAACGGGGAATTGTGAGCAGCGCTACCAGCTTGTGACGTCACGCTACTTCCGGTAGGGGCACGGTTTTTTTTTTTTATCAGCGAGCAAAAGTTGCGAACTTTATGGTCGATTTTTCTCTACTAAATCCTTTCAGCAAAAATATGACAATATTGCGAAATGATCAAGTATGACACATAGAATGGATCTGCTATTCCCGTTTAAATAAAACAAAAATTCATTTCAGTAGGCCTTTAATACATTTTATTTTTTTAACTCTTCAATTTCTGCATCAAATGCCTCCTACAACAACATCTGAAAGATATATATATATTTTTTTTTAAAGTTTTTCTATATTTGGGTTTTACAGGGATTATAGTCCGAAAATACACTATGTCCCCGTCTCTTTGAATAAACGCGGCATTTAGGGACATGTTTGTGGATCCCAACATTGAACATGCTAATTGCTCATGTTAGGACTCGTGTGCGTAGTTCTTCCCTGAGTCACACACACACACACACACACACACACACACACACACACACACACACACACACACACACACACACACACACACACACACACACACACACTTACATATATTCCAAGCAGATTAGTAATGAATGCCCACAGGGAGAACATGAATATGCATGACTTCCCAGTGTGTGTGTGTGTGTGTGTGTGTGTACGTGTGTGTGTGTGTGTTCATCATTGTGCTCGCTTGGCATGGACTTGTTGCTGCTGAAAATAGACATGGCACTGCTAATATAGCGCATGTTAATATTTGCATTACTCAAAAGGCCTTAAGGGATGATAAAGCGCAGTCGCAGAGGGGGGGGGGGTGGGAGGTCGAAGGCTATTTGGCCAATGCGAATCAATATTTAAATGTGCAAGTACAAATTGGATGATAGTATTGCCAATAGTTTAATGGAAAGCCCTTTAATTAGAATTAGGCATTCTACTGAGTGAGCAGCGAGCATTGAGCGTGCCTGCAGAGCACCATGCATACATTTCAACAGGAACTGAATAAGGAGTACTGTATATATATTCTATTATACTGTATGTTAGCAACTGCATATTTATGATTTTGAAATCTCACAATAGTTCTCCGAGAGCTCTGTGTGGGTTTTTTTTTTTTTTTTTTGACACTTCCAAATTCCAAAAGACAGTGACTTTTTTTTTTTTTTTTTTTTTTTTTTTTGGTCCTGTCCAGCTTCTCAGGCAAATCATATTGTTGATGAAGATGCCTGTATCGGCTGTACAAATTTACTTTGCAAAAGAGAAGTGTGGGATACTTCTCTTGTTGCCTTATTTGTATTTGACTTTATTAAATGTATTTGTGTTATCATTTGGTGCAGGAGGGGATAGAAAGAGGGGAAAAAAGGAAGACAGAGGGGGGAAATTGTGGGGACAACAACAGCAAACACAACAATAACAACAACAACAACAATAGAGCAACATCAAGCAAATAGGATATGTACAAATATGATGGTAAAAGTGATAGCAAAGAAGCAGTTAGTGAAATAAATACAAATACAGAAATGACATTATTACACTACAAATGGAGCAATACAAATACCAATAGAAATAGCACTATTGATAATGAATAATACCAATAATTTACCTCTATTATCAACAACACAGTTGTTGAAATGCAACAATACATATACGTAATGATAACTAGAGATACAAAAGAAAGCAGAAAAATGGAGGGAAAGAAAGAGAAGCCAGCTATATTAACCTTGTAGATTGTTATAGTAAGAATAGGTTAAGCTTTGTCAGTGTGCCATGTGTTACCCAGTTTACTCTAGGGCAGGGGTCACCAACGCGGTGCCCGCGGGCACCAGGTAGCCCGTAAGGACCAGATGAGTAGCCCGCTGGCCTGTTCTAAAAATAGCTCAAATAGCAGCACTTACCAGTGAGCTGCCTCTATTTTTTAAATTGTATTTATTTACTAGCAAGCTGGTCTCGCTTTGCCCGACATTTTTAATTCTAAGAGAGACAAAACTCAAATAGAATTTGAAAATCCAAGAAAATATTTTAAAGACTTGGTCTTCACTTGATTAAATAAATTCTTTTTTTTTTTTTACTTTGCTTCTTATAACTTTCAGAAAGACAATTTTAGAGAAAAAATACAACCTTAAAAATGATTTTAGGATTTTTAAACACATATATGTTTTTACCTTTTAAATTCCTTCATCTTCTTTCCTGACAATTTAAATCAATGTTCAAGTATTTATTTATTTTTTATTGTAAAGAATAATAAATACATTTTAATTTAATTCTTAATTTTAGCTTCTGTTTTTTCAACGAAGAATATTTGTGAAATATTTTTTCAAACTTATTATGATTAAAATTTAAAAAAAAAATTCTGGCAAATCTAGAGAATCTGTAGAATCAAATTTAAATCTTATTTCAAAGTCTTTTGAATTTCCTTTAAATTTTTTGTTCTGTAAAATCTAGAAGAAATAATGATTTGTCTTTGTTAGAAATATAGCTTGGTCCAATTTGTTATATATTCTAACAAAGTGTAGATTTGATTTTAACCTATTTAAAACATGTCATCAAAATTCTAAAATTAATCTTAATCAGGAAAAATTACTAATGATGTTCCATAAATTCTTTTTTTAAGTTTTTCTCTTCTTTTTTTCGGTTGAATTTTGAATTTTAAAGAGTCGAAATTGAAGATAAACTATGTTTCAAAATTTAATTGTCATTTTTTTTTCGTGTTTTCTCCTCTTTTAAACCGTTCAATTAAGTGTAAATATCATTGATTATTAATAATAACATAGAGTTAAAGGTAAATTGAGCAAATTGGCTATTTCTGGCAATTTATTTAAGTGTGTATCAAACTGGTAGCCCTTCGCATTAATCACTACCCAAGAAGTAGCTCTTGCTTTCAAAAAGGTTGGTGTGGACTAGGGTAACAACGTTAATTTATGTTTGATGAAACGTGACTATATGCATGAGTGTATGTATGTATAAAGACGTTTATCGTTCCACAGGATTAACTTGTTTACAATTGTCACTTTTAAGATTTAAAACAAAAAAAGGTGTTTAAGCAACTTTATCAGTATTTATTGCCACCTTTCCCAACTTCTTTGTCACGTGTTGCTGGCATCACATTCTAAAGTTAATGATTATTTGCAACAACAAAAAAATGTGTTTATCAGTTTGAACATCAAATATGTTGTCTTTGTAGCATATTCAACTGAATATGGGTGGAAAATGATTTGCAAATCATTGTATTCCGTTTATATTTACATCTAACACAATTTCCCAACTCATATGGAAACGGGGTTTGTAGAAAAAAAAAAAATATATATATATATATATATTGTTGCGTCAACCAGCGTTCCTCCAATGGGGAATTCAAATTGCTAGTCTCTCCCAGATTCTTTTTATGGCAATAAGCTGATGTTTACTTTCAATCAACAGGCAGTAATTGGTATTTTGTGGTTTATTCTCCAAGCTCAGAGGACAAACGTGAGACCAATCTAGTACCCCAGCGTTCCCCAGCCCGGTCCAGATCGGTCTCCCCTCAAACCCCCGGAAGTCCCGTGATCTTCCCTCTGTCCCTCGCCCCCACTCCCTTTGTTTAGAATACTCCGAGTTATCTCTACTCTGACACATTCCAATCTAGAAGGCCAACACCTTGCAATGAGACTCCAAAGAAGGAAGAATACTAGCTATTCTTTATATGACTATAGGAGTTTAGAAAGAAGTAACACTTAAATATGGATATGATTCTGAGCTGCTTCCCCACATATATATATATATATATATATATATATATATATATATATATATATATATATATATATATATATATATATATATATATATATATATATATATATATATATACAGTATATATCTCCTTTAATGCACCTTTTAATCTTATATATGAAAAAATATATATATAATAATATAATCCGGTGCGCCCTATGGTCCGAAAAAAATGGTTTTTGCTTTGATCACATACAATGACTCCCTCTATCACCTCTTGTACATTTTGGTGTCAGACTGAGTGCGATAGAGCACCTTCCAAGAACACCCTTCTTTCACACCCACAGTGACAAACACAGCGTTCCACCCAGGCAACACCCGACACACACGGCACGGCGGGTGCACCTCGGGGCGCAACGCCAGGTGCACCAGGTGTGATCAAAAAGTCAGACTTTACTTGGATGATATTGCTCTTTTGTCATTCATTTTAAATGTGTTTTTTTGTTATAGTTTCTGCTGTTGGGAATATTTCGGCCGACTTTGGGTACCTCAGTAGAACGTGAGAAGAGCCCCGCGTAGCGTTAGAGCGTGGATCCTCAACAGCAACATGAGGATTGTTCCGGAAAGGGCACACATTTCCAAGTGGGAACTCATTACGCCTGTGTTAAGTACCAAACAAATGTGATTACCATGTACCATGACACACCTATGTTTTATTTGACTTTTTTTGTGTTTAAAGAAGAAAATAAAACAACTTGAAAAATAAGTCCGAGGAAAATAACATTGAAAAAGTTAAAATAGGAAAAGTTCATATGAATTGTTTAGTTTTAGATAGATATATAGGTAGATTTATAGATAGAAAATTGAAAGGCCTACTGAAAGCCACTACTAGCGACCACGCAGTCTGATAGTTTATACATCAATGATGAAATCTTAACATTGCAACACATGCCAATACGGCCGGGTTAACTTATAAAGTGACATTTTAAATTTCCCGCGAAACTTCCGGTTGAAAACGTCTATGTATGATGACGTATGCGCGTGACGTCAATGGTTGAAACGGAAGTATTCGGACACCATTGAATCCAATACAAAAAGTTCAGTTTTCATCGCAAAATTCCACAGTATTCTGGACATCTGTGTTGGTGAATCTTTGGCAATTTCTTTAACGAACAATGGAGACTGCAAAGAAGAAAGCTGTAGGGGGGATTGGTGTATTAACGGCTGGCTGCAGCAACACAACCAGGAGAACTTTGACTTGGATAGCAGACGCGCTATCCGACGCTAGCCGCCGACCGCATCGATGATCGGGTGAAGTCCTCCGTCGCTCCGTCGATCGCTGGAACGCAGGTGAGCACGGGTGTTGATGAGCAGATGAGAGCTGGCGTAGGTAGAGAGCTAATGTTTTTAGCATAGCTCTGTCGAGGTCCAGTAGCTAAGTTAGCTTCAATGGCGTCGTTAGCAACAGCATTGTTAAGCTTTGCCAGGCTGAGAATTATTAACCGTGTATTTACATGTCCATGGTTTAATAGTATTGTTGATTTTATGTCTATCCTTCCAGTCAGGGGTTTATTTATTTTGTTTCTATCTGCATTTAAGAACGATGCTATCACGTTAGCTCCGTAGCTAAAGTGCTTCGCCGATGTATTGTCATGGAGATAAAAGTCACAGTGAATGTCCATTTCGCGTTCTCGACTCTCATTTTCAAGAGGATATAGTATCCGAGGTGGTTTGAAATACAAATCTGTGATCCACAATAGAAAAAGGAGAAAGTGTGGAATCCAATGAGCCAGCTTGTACCTAAGTTACGGTCAGAGGGAAAAAAGATACGTCCATCACTGTCTCTCAAGTCCTTCACTCTCACGTTCCTCATCCACAAATCTTTCATCCTCGCTCAAATTAATGGGGTAATCGTCACTTTCTCGGTCTGAATCGCTTCATTGTTCATTAAACAAATTGCAAAAGATGTCCAGAATACTGTGGGATTATGAAATGAAAACAGAGCTTTTTGTATAGGATTCTACGAGGTACCATAACTTCCGTTACTCTGACTTCGTCACGCGTATACGTCATCATACCGCGACGTTTCAGCCGGATATTTCCCGGGAAATTTTAAATGTCACTTTATAAGTTAACCCGGCCGTATTGGCATGTGTTGCAATGTTAAGATTTCATCATTGATATATAAACTATCAGACTGCGTGGTCGCTAGTAGTGGCTTTCAGTAGGCCTTTAATCATGGAAGAAGGTTTTCCATGCATTCCTCCCCTTTTATCTGTGATATATGGAAATGTGTGATAAGAACCACAGACCAGCAAATGGAGCATATACAAGAACATGTTTGACTCTACTCCTACAATATGAGCCATACCATTCATATAAGATCAATAGAAAACACACGGTCACCTCAATAAGCTGATATTAGCTCATTCAGCATGTCTCTGTTAGCATAGTGGCTAATGGTTAGTAGAATACATGAGGAGAGAAGCTTACATTTTCTTCGTTACTGTCCATCGTATTTTTAACATATATAACGGTGATTTGTTTTATTTAGTTATACTTGTATAGCGCATGGACATGTTCAGGTGACTTTAAAGGCCCTAAATTAAACGCAAATTGAACCAAAATGGGGAAAAGGTGCACCACCTGTGTCATTGCATGCATCTATAAGTGCAGTTTCTCAGCCACCATTAAAGCGCGCCTGCAATTTGTCTCAATCGAAGTTCGGGAAAAGAAATGAATATAATAACATCGGAAATGCTGAGTTTTTTGACGCAGTTGTTATATTTGTGTGTGTGTGCGTGTGTTTTGCTCATGGGAGCTCACCGCTTCGCCGAACCATTTGTGCAGAGTGGTCCTTTACGCCGCGCTTCACACTCTGTGGCAGGTAATCATCAGTGACCTTACCTGCGTCGCCATGACAACAGCCTCCGCTTGATCCGCCGTCTTTACGCGGAATGACACTCGAGCGGCCGTAAAAACACAGCATTTAGGACAGTGAGCTGTAGAAAAAAAGAAAAAAGGTGAATACAAGCACTCCATGTTGTTATTTATTGTAGGTGATCTACTTTTTAAACCATTTTCTGTATGCTGAATTTACCTGTTATTTATTTCATATGCATATTTCTGTTTAAGCATGCATTTATTTATTGTATTTGCCCTCTCTCTCATATACATATACTAATATACACTGTATTTATACAGTGCATATATGCATATTATAAATATATACATATATACATACATATATACACACATACATAAATACATATATACACACATACATATATGTATATATATATATATATATATGAAGAATTTCGCCACACCTAGTGTGTGTGACAATCATTAGTACTTTAACTTAACTTTTTTATATATATATATATATAATATATATATATATATATATATATATATATATATTATATATATTAATATATATATATATATATAATATATATATATATTATATATATATATATATATATATATATATATATATATATATATATATACATATATATATATACACTACCGTTCAAAAGTTTGGGTCACATTGAAATGTCCTTATTTTTGGAGGAAAAGCACTGTACTTTTCAATGAAGATAACTTTAAACTAGTCTTCTGTGACTGTAAATTGTTTGCTTGTTTTTTTATTGATGCTTTTATTTTTTTCTGTATTGTGTAGTTATAATTATATGCTTTTACTTGTAATTGTATTGAATTGTGGACCCCAGGAAGACTAGTGGGTTGTTGAGGCAACCAGCTAATGGGGATCCTTAATAAAAATCAAAAAAATCAAAAAAATCGTAACTTGAAAGAAATACACTCTATACATTGCTAATATGGTAAATGACTATTCTAGCTGCAAATGTCTGCTTTTTGGTGCAATATCTACATAGGTGTATAGAGGCCCATTTCCAGCAACTATCACTCCAGTGTTCTAATGGTTACAATGTCGTTGGCTCAGAAGGCTAATTGATGATTAGAAAACCCTTGTGCAATCATGTTCACACATCTGAAAACACTTTAGCTCGTTACAGAAGCTACAAAACTGACCTTCCTTTGAGCAGATTGAGTTTCTGGAGCATCACATTTGTGGGGTCAATTAAACGCTCAAAATGGCCAGAAAAAGAGAACTTTCATCTGAAACTCCACAGTCTATTCTTGTTCTTAGAAATGAAGGCTATTCCACAAAATTGTTTGGGTGACCCCAAACTTTTGAACGTAGTGTGTATATATATATATATATATATATATATATATATATATATATATATATATATATAATATATATATATATATATATATATATATATATATATATATATATATATATATATATATATATATATATATATACACACACACACATACATACATACATACATACATACATACATACATACATATATATATATATATATATATATATATATATATATATATATATATATATATATATATATATATATATATATATACACATAAACACACATACATACATATATGCAGTACATATGCATACATATACATATATCATACTAATATATATTATTTATTTCGTATGTTTTTACATTGTATTTATTTTATACATTTTATTTTTTAATTCATTATTTTATACATTTTATTTTCTAATTATTTTTTTTCCTAACTTTAATTCTTCATCATTTTCTACCATCCCATTGTTCCTATTGTAACTTTGTTGGAAATGAAACAAAACCATAGTCATGGTCAGTTTTAAGCGGTTATAATATAATAATATGTTTGTTTTCAGTCAACTTAAATCTTGCTTGAGGTCGCTCATGTTGTCCTAATGTGTGTTTTGGCATCGTGCAGCGTCAGCAGCATGTAGCGTTTATCTACCCCCCCCCCTCCACCCCCCACCCTCACCCCCACCCTCACCCCTCCAACTCTCAGACCCATCCGTCCTGACAAGCTGATGATGAAAAGCATTTCCTGCTGACGCTGAGCTTTCTGGCTAAAGCTCATCATACTTCCCCGACTACAATGAACCTGTTGTGATGGCCGACCTGTTTAGCGCATCGTGACCTGCGCAGTCACATCCTCCGGCAATGCCTCCGCTCTACTTTCACAACTTTCCTCATTGCATTACGTACATTCCCGTCAAAGTTAACGCTTTTACTCATGCAACTAATCACAAAATATTATTATGCTGGCTGGCCAGAGTCCGGACCCGTGGTGGACCGCTCGCCTGTGCATCGGTTGGGGACATCTCTGCGCTGCTGACCCGTCTCCGCTCAGGATGGTCTCCTGCTGGCCCCACTATGGACTGGACTCTCACTATTATGTTAGATCCACTATGGACTGGACACTCACTATTATGTTAGATCCACTATGGACTGGACTCTCACTATTATGTTAGATCCACTATGGACTGGACACTCACTATTATGTTAGATCCACTATGGACTGGACTCTCACTATTATGTTAGATCCACTATGGACTGGACTCTCACTATTAAATTAGATCCACTATGGACTGGACTCTCACTATTACGTTAGATCGACTATGGACTGGACTCTCACTATTATGTTGGATCCACTATGGACTGAACTCTCACTATTATGTTAGATCCACTATGGACTGGACTCTCACTATTATGTTAGATCCACTATGGACTGGACTCTCTCACTATTATGTTAGATCCACTATGGACTGGACTCTCACTATTATGTTAGATCCACTATGGACTGGAGTCTCACTATTATATTAGATCCACTATGGACTGGACTCTCACTATTATGTTAGATCCACTATGGACTGGACTCTCACTATTATGTTAGATCCACTATGGACTGGACTCTCACTATTATGTTAGATCCACTATGGACTGGACTCTCACTATTATACTAGATCAACTATGGACTGGACTCTCACTATTATATTAGATCAACTATGGACTGGACTCTCACTATTATGTTAGATCCACTATGGACTGGACTCTCACTATTATATTAGATCTACTATGGACTGGACTCTCACTATTATATTAGATCAACTATGGACTGGACTCTCACTATTATGTTAGATCCACTATGGACTGGACTCTCACTATTATGTTAGATCCACTATGGACTGGACTCTCTCACTATTATGTTAGATCCACTATGGACTGGACTCTCACTATTATGTTAGATCCACTATGGACTGGAGTCTCACTATTATATTAGATCCACTATGGACTGGACTCTCACTATTATGTTAGATCCACTATGGACTGGACTCTCACTATTATGTTAGATCCACTATGGACTGGACTCTCACTATTATGTTAGATCCACTATGGACTGGACTCTCACTATTATACTAGATCAACTATGGACTGGACTCTCACTATTATATTAGATCAACTATGGACTGGACTCTCACTATTATGTTAGATCCACTATGGACTGGACTCTCACTATTATATTAGATCTACTATGGACTGGACTCTCACTATTATATTAGATCAACTATGGACTGGACTCTCACTATTATGTTAGATCCACTATGGACTGGACTCTCACTATTATATTAGATCTACTATGGACTGGACTCTCACTATTATATTAGATCAACTATGGACTGGACTCTCACTATTATGTTAGATCCACTATGGACTGGACTCTCACTATTATATTAGATCTACTATGGACTGGACTTTCACAATATTATGTCAGACCCACTCGACGTCAATTGCACCCGGTCTAACCTAGAGGGGGTGGGGGGGGTTACCCACATATGCGGTCCTCTCCAAGGTTTCTCATAGTCATTCACATCGACGTCCCACTGGGTTGTGAGTTTTTCCTTGCCCTTATGTGGGCTTTGAACCAAGGATGTCGTTGTGCCTTGTGCAGCCCTTTGAGACACTCTTGATTTAGGGCTTTATAAATAAACACTGGATTGATTGATTGATTGATTGATTGATTGATTGATTGATTGATTGATTGACGCGGATTAATGATTCCTGGGCGCGGCCACCGCTGCTGCCCACTGCTCCCCTCACCTCCTAGGGGGTGATTAAGGGGTCAAATGCACAGAATAATTGTGCCACACCTAGTGTTTGTGTGACAATCATTGGTACTTTTATAAAATGTTGGTGTTGTTTACTTGAGTCATATTGCAGTCTACATGTATCTCGTATGTGTGGCTGCCATCATATTGCAGTCTACACGTATCACTTATGTGTGACTGCCATCTACTGGTCACACTCGCCATTACACCATGTACCAAATAAAATAGCTTTGAGGTCGTTAAGCACAACCAAAATTGATTTCGTACATTAGGTGCACCGGATTATAAGGCGCACTGTCGAGTTTTAAAGAAAATAAAAGGATTTTATGTGCGCCTTATAGTCCGAAAAATATTAAGACCTGGTCCACCATGTTTTTCTAACTACCCGCACTTTTGGGGGGGGAATTACGCACATTATCCACAATCCCTATGTTAGAGAATAGAGTCATATTGCAGTCTAAACATATCTCTTTTGTTTGACTGCCATCTACTGGCCACACTTATTTCACCATGTACCAAATAGAATAGCTTCGAGGTCGGTAAGCAAAACCAGAATTATTCCGTACATTAGGCGCAACGGGTTATAAGGCGCACTGTCGATTTTTGAGAAAATGAAAGGATTTTAAGTGCGCCTTATAGTCCGAAAAATATTAAGACCTGGTCCACCATGTTTTTCTAACTACCCGCACTTTTTGGGGGGAATTACGTGCATTTATTATCCACAATCCCTATGTTAGAAAGTAGAGTCATATTGCAGTCTACACACATCTCTTTTGTTTGACTGCCATCGACTGGCCACACTTATTTCACCATGTACCAAATAGAATAGCTTCGAGATCGGTAAGCAAAACCAAGATTATTCCGTACTTTAGGCGCAACGGGTTATAAGGCGCACTGTCGATTTTTGAGAAAATGAAAGGATTTTAAGTGCGCCTTATAGTCCGAAAAATATGGTAGTTCCATTTTTTCTCAGTTATTTTTTTAATTCTATTCACCCATTTATTTTATTTCAATAAAAATTGTATTCTAAATTGAGAACTTCGATGTTTATTTTGTCAGTTCTACCAGTCCCCATTTTTAGTTTTCACATTTTCAAAGACGACTGTCCTGTCGTCGTCTCCGTCTTAATCGCGATTTCAATGGACCGTGTGTTCCATTGCACAGTGGGAACAGTCAAGTCAAGGAGATTAATAAATACTAATTGGTAAAATATAGAAGAGGGACAAGAGGGTAAAAAAAACATGGATTTTGAATGATTTAAAAAAAGGTAATAGCCAAGCCTGAACAAATGACTGCCGTGTTTCTTTGTTCCGAAAGAGTTAACGTGTGAAAGGAGAGCAAAGATAACAGTTTGACTAATGGTGGTGCCAATGCACCGGGCCCGGTGATGTATGCTCTAACCACCGCTGAGGTCTCGTTATATTAGTGCGTCCGGCTTAAACAGCTTGTATAGATTTACACGATAAAAATGTCTTAAAAGGTCCCCTCTATTATTTAAAATTGACTTATTATCGTAACATGTTTCCCTGGAGCCTGTGAATAGACGCCATATGCCACCAAAGCCGACCTGGTGGATGGAGCGACCATTCGATACAGCTTTGGTAAAACATAAACAGGTAAATTAAAGCAGGCTTTACTACACACCTTAAAATAAAGTTATGCCAACTATCGGAGAGTCAGCAGCAGAGTTTGATCATTTAGCTTTTTTTTGTGACGAGGCTAACCTAGCATGATATATAGCTGTCAAACTAAGTGTAATATTAGCATTGTAGCTAACAAAGCTATGCTACTGTTGCTAACGGTTGCTTACCTTCAACACACCGCCCCAAATATGTCCAAATACTGAAGTTGTAGTATGAGCATATATACCATTGTCAGGTTCAAACACTGATGACATTTATTGAACAGATAAGAAGCAAGGAATCTCAATTCAGCTCATGAGGAGAACGCATGGAGCTGCGCACTTAGTCACAGTCTCGCCCTACGCTCTAAGGTGCAGCTCCCGCGTCCCTCTATTTATTCAGGAGTTCCACAGTCAATGTCGCTGAGGCCGCCTCTAAAAGGAGTCGTCACATACATCATGTAAAGCAGGCCCAGTATGCACAACACGTGACGGAATGTGCTGGGGCCTTGTGATTGCCTTGTCTCTGCGTGCTGTCATCGTATCTTCGTTGAGAACCTTGAAGTCCTTGGCTGTTAGCGGGCTAAAACAAACATAACATCTGCGGCTGAGGCCCCCCCCCCACCCCCCCCCCTCAGACAAGAAGTTTTGTCCTTGCACAGATAGAAAAATACCACTTCAGCACAATTGACAATAATTTATAGCAACGGCCCTTAAGCATAGTTATTGTAATAATATATACATAATTATTCTAACAACCATATACTGTAAGCACATATATCCAAGTATCGATCATTCAGCAGGCTTTGCTACACATCTTAATATAAAGCTCTACCAACTATCCGTCAGTCAGCTTCAGAGTTTGATCATTTGGTTTTGTTCAGTGATTAGGCTAATCTAGCATAATATATAGCTGTTAAAGGCCTACTGAAAGCCACTACTAGCGACCACGCAGTCTGATAGTTTATATATCAATGATGAAATCTTAACATTGCAACACATGCCAATACGGCCGGGTTAACTTATAAAGTGACATTTTAAATTTCCCGCTAAACTTCCGCTTGAAAACGTCTATGTATGATGACGTATGCGCGTGACGTCACTAGTTAAACAGAAGTATTGGTACACCTTTGAATCCAATACAAAAAAGCTCTGTTTTCATCTCAAAATTCCACAGTATTCTGGACATCTGTGTTGGTGAATCTTTTGCAATTTGTTTAATGAACAATGGAGACTGCAAAGAAGAAAGTTGTAGGTGGGATCGGTGTATTAGCGGCTGGCTGCAGCAACACAACCAGGAGGACTTTGACTTGGATAGCAGACGCGCTAGCCGACGCTAGCCGCCGACCGCACGGATGATCGGGTGAAGTCTTTCGTCCTTCCGTCGATCGCTGGAACGCGGGTGAGCACGGGTGTTGATGAGCAGATGAGGGCTGCCTGGCGTAGGTGGAGTGCTAATGTTTTTAGCATAGCTCTGTGAGGTCCCGTTGCTAAGTTAGCTTCAATGGCGTCGTTAGCAACAGCATTGTTAAGCTTCGCCAGGCTGGAAAGCATTAACCGTGTATTTACAGGTCCATGGTTTAATAGTATTGTTGATTTAGTTTCTATTTTTCCAGTCAGGGGTTTATTTCGTCTGTTTCTATCTGCATTTGAGCCCGATGCTATCACGTTAGCTCCGTAGCTAAAGTGCTTCGCCGATGTATTGTCGTGGAGATAAAAGGCACTGAATGTCCATTTCGCGTTCTCGACTCTCATTTTCAAGAGGATATAGTATCCCAGGTGGTTTCAAATACTAATCCGTGATCCACATATAGAAAAAGGAGAGTGTGGAATCCAATGAGCCAGCTTGTACCTAAGTTACGGTCAGAGCGAAAAAAGATACGTCCTGCACTGCACTCTAGTCCTTCACTCTCACTTTCCTCATCCACAAATCTTTCATCCTCGCTCAAATTAATGGGGTAATCGTCGCTTTCTCGGTCCGAATCTCTCTCGCTGCTGGTGTAAACAATGGGGAAATGTGAGCAGCACTCCAGCTTGTGACATCACGCTACTTCCGCTACAGGCAAGGCTTTTTTTTTATCAGCGACCAAAAGTTGTGAACTTTATCGTCGATGTTCTCTACTAAATCCTTTCAGCTAAAATATGGCAATATCGCGAAATGATCAAGTATGACACATAGAATGGATCTGAAATAAAAAAAAATGTCATTTCAGTAGGCCTTTAACATGTAAGTATAATGTTAGCACTGTAGCTAACATAACTATGCTAGGCTAGTGTTGTCTTCTTTCTCATTTCAACACAAAGTATTGTGATAATTTAGACGGAATAATTCTGACACCGAGGCGTTCCCAGGCCAGCCCGGGAGACATAGTCTTCCCAACGTGTCCTGGGTCTTCCCCCGTGGCCTCCTGCCGGTCGGACGTGCCCTAAACACCTCCTTAGGGAGGCGTTCGGGTCCAGTGTGGGTAAATTAAGCCAAGCACATATTCATGAGATCCGGATGGTTCTTTTCCTCTTTGGTCCAGAGGACACGACATCCACAGTTTCCTAAAACAATTTGAAATGTGGACTCGTCAGACCACAGAACACTTTTCCACTTTGCATCAGTCCATCTTAGATGAGCTCAGGCCCAGCGAAGCCGACGGCGTTTCTGGGTGTTGTTGATAAACGGTTTTCGCCTTGCATAGGAGAGTTTTAACTTGCACTTACAGATGTAGCGACCAACTGTAGTTACTGACAGTGGGTTTCTGAAGTGTTCCTGAGCCCATGTGGTGATATCCTTTACACACTGATGTCACTTGTTGATGCAGTACAGCCTGAGGGATCGAAAATCACGGGCTTAGCTGCTTACGTGCAGTGATTTCTCAGCTACAATCGGGCGGAAGGCGGGGTACACCCTGGACAAGTCGCCACCTCATCGCAGGGCCCAAAGTAAAGCCTATTTAATAGAAATATTATTTGTTACAACATTACGCCCCCCCCCCTCCCCCCACACGGTGCGCCCCCTCCCTTCCCGTATCATGACTCTTTTTGGACGTCACCGCATCAAAAAACTACACAAGATGTCAAAACGGCCAAAACTGTCAGGTGCCCAGGGAATTAAAAATAGAAAAGAAGAGGAGGAGAAACGAGAAAAAGACAGAGGTAGCAGGTAGGTAACGTTAGCCTACATGAAATTATTTGTCTGTTACAGAATGTGATAGTAACCTGGCTTTAAGCTAATGTTACATGATTCGGCAATTGCTAATCAATAAATAGCTAGTTCTGTTTTAACGTCGGGTTAATATTGTGGAGGGGGCTAAATTGTTATGGAAAATAATAATGTAACGTTAGGTAATTACAGTACTCCCTGGTGTACAGTCATTTGTAAGTCATTCTAGTTAATGCAATATTAAAAAGCACAAATAGAGAACTCTGTAGGATCCCCTTTTTTTGTAATATAGTTGTTAAAGTCATACTGGTTTGATAACTTGTTTTGTGCAGTGCCTTATTTATATTGTACTTTTAATTTATTTTATGCAACTTGTTGACACGTTTTATTTTGTGTTTATGTATGTAAAAAATATTGTATTTCATATATTCATTTTTTATTTTTTGTATTCATTTATTTATCCATATTTTTTTTAATCTTGTTAACTATTCTGATTGTTAATTTGCTTTCTTTAAGTAAAAAAAAAAGGTCAAAGACAAAGCTATTCGGTTTCTTGTGAGTATATACCAGGGGTCACCAACGTGGTGCCCGCGGGCACCAGGTAGCCCGTAAGGACCAGATGAGTAGCCCGCTGGCCTGTTCTAAAAATAGCTCAAATAGCAGCACTTACCAGTGAGCTGCCTCTATTTTTTAAATTGTATTTATTTACTAGCAAGCTGGTCTCGCTTTGCCCGACATTTTTAATTCTAAGAGAGACAAAACTCAAATAGAATTTGAAAATCCAAGAAAATATTTTAAAGACTTGGTCTTCACTTGTTTAAATAAATTCATTTATTTTTTTTACTTTGCTTCTTATAACTTTCAGAAAGACAATTTTAGAGAAAAAATACAACCTTAAAAATGATTTTAGGATTTTTAAACACATATACCTTTTTACCTTTTAAATTCCTTCCTCTTCTTTCTTGACAATTTAAGTCAATGTTCAAGTAAATTTATTTTTTTTATTGTAAAGAATAATAAATACATTTTAATTTAATTCTTCATTTTAGCTTCTGTTTTTTCGACGAAGAATATTTGTGAAATATTTCTTTAAACTTGTTGTGATTAAAATAAAATAAAAATATTCTGGCAAATCTAGAAAATCTGTAGAATCAAATTTAAATCTTATTTCAAAGTCTTGAATTTCTTTTAAAATTTTTGTTCTGGAAAATCTAGAAGAAATAATGATTTGTCTTTGTTAGAAATATAGCTTGGTCCAATTTGTTATATATTCTAACACACTGTAGATTGGATTTTAACCTATTTAAAACATGTCATCAAAATTCTAAAAGTTATCTTAATCAGCAAAAATTACTAATGATGTTCCATAAATTATTTTTTTTATTTTTTCAAAAAGATTCGAATAAGCTAGTTTTTCTCTTCTTTTTTTCGGTTGAATTTTGAATTTTAAAGAGTCGAAATTGAAGATAAACTATGTTTCAAAATTTAATTGTCATTCTTTTCGTGTTTTCCCCTCTTTTAAACCGTTCAATTAAGTCTAAGTATCATTAATTATTAATAATAACATAGAGTTAAAGGTAAATTGAGCAAATTGGCTATTTCTGGCAATTTATTGAAGTGTGTATCAAACTGGTAGCCCTTCGCATTAATCACTACCCAATAAGTAGCTCTTGCTTTCAAAAAGGTTGGTGACCCCTGGTATATACACTTCACTGTCGATGTAGGGGGGCGCCACCTAAAATTTTGCCTAGGGCGCCAGATTGGTTAGGGCAGGGGTCGGCAACCCGCGGCTCCGGAGCCGCATGCGGCTCCTTGACCACTCTGATGCAGCTCAGCTACATACATGCCGACCCCCCCGATTTTCCCAGGAGATTTATGGATCTCAGTGTCTCTCATAGATTACTCCCAGGGAAAAAATAATCCTATTTACACTCTAATTACTAAATAAAGGGCGTGCCCAAATTGCACTGCAGTAATTGTCCTCTATAGTATTTACATACAGCGTGCCAGTCCAGCCACATGTTGCATGTTGTTATTACTTGCACACACAGGAGACAGCAAAGCATACTTAGTCATCAGCCACACATCTTACACTGACGGTAGCCGTATCAAACAACTTTAACATTGTTACGTTACAAATATGCGCCACACTGTGAACCCACACCAAAAAAGAATGAAAAACACATTTCTGGAGAACATCCCACCGTAACACAACATAAACACAACACAACCATTACCCAGAATCCCATGCAGCCCTAACTCTTCCGGTCTACATTATACACCCCCGCTACCACCAAATCCCCCCACACATCAACCCCCCCCCCTCTCTGTGCGTTGGTTGAGCGGAAGAGTTAGGGCTGCATGGGATTCTGGGTATTGGTACCGTCAGTATAAGATGTGAGGCTGCTGAGTTAGTACGCCTTGCTGTCACTTACGTGAGCAAGCTGAAATTGCATTCTACGTGTGGTCGAGCAGGTACACTGTTAGGGCAGACTGTAGAGGGCGCCAAATGCAGTGTCATCACGCTCTGATATTCGGGAGTCTCCCAGGAAAAATGAGAGGGTTGGCAAGTATGACGCTATCAAGCGCCATTCATTCAAAACCCGCGGGCTGCACTAACATCAAATTTCCACATTAAAGTGCGTGCCGGTGCGTGTGTTGGAGACCCCTGGTTAACATAGCACAAAGCATTTAAGCTTTGTATGCGGTGTTTTTCATTTTAAATTAAAAAAATTTTTTTGTGGCTCCCATTACTTTCTTTAATTTGTGAAACTTGCCAAAATGGCTCTTTGAATGGTAAAGGTTGCCGACCCCTGGGTTAGGGCCAGGCCTGCATCTAACACAATTTCCCAACTCATATGGAAACGGGGTTTGGGCCAGTCGGACGTGCCCTGAACACCTCCCTAGGGAGGCGTTCGGGTCCAGTGTGGGTAAATTAAGCCAAGCGCATATTCATGAGATACAAGCCGAGTCGTGTTGAACGTCCCACATTTTAGTGGGACTAGCACATATTCTGTCTCCACAGAGTGTTCCGTTTGCGCGGTCCCCGCGTCGCCGCCATCGGCAGAGCGCCATGGCGTGATCGCCAGTGACAAGGCCTTTTCTCTACCTGCCCTCGGGCCGATTAGTCATGCACGGTTCAAGTCAAGCTCGCCTTCTCGGACCTGTCCGATCAAGCGCGGATCTGGTCAGCGGGGGACCTCGTCTCCTACGCCGCGTTCTTGTTCATGTCCACTATCAATCTTTTAGCCGGAGGGGGGTCGGACCGTGACCGCCGGGCGCTCCCCGGGCCTCAGCCGCCGCGCCGTCCGTCCCCTCCCTCCCCCCCCCCGGTGCGTCGGCTAGAACGGGCCATCGCGCCGCAGACGTCCAACCGCATGTGACAGTATGAGGGCCGCGGACTCTCGCAGGAGGCTGTAAACAACCTCCGACGGCGCACGCGGGGAAAGTGCGGCTATTTATATCCCGGCGGACAAAAAAACCCAGCGAGAACAACAAGCAGGTGACAAGCGGAGGGGAGATGAAGCGTGCGGCGCGCTAGAAGACAGCCAAACAGAATGTGACAACGCCGTAAGCGAAAAAGAGCAATGCTTTGATATTGAACAAAACACCTTGAGTCTGTCATTGGGCCTTCACACACAGGTGGACGACACGCCGTGATGAGGTCAAAGTGGACTTTCTTTAATACAAAAACCCAAAAGCGGTGAAGTTGGCACGTTGTGTAAATGGTAAATAAAAACAGAATAAAATGATCTGCAAATCCAACCTGCATTCAATTGAATAGACTGCAAAGACAAGATACTTAACGTTCGAACTAGAGATAAATGCTTTAAAATGTAATATCGGAAACTATTTGTATCGTTTTTTTATTATCGGTATCGCTATCGTTTTTTTTTATTTTTTTTTATTTTTTTTTTATTAAATGAAATGAATGAAATGAAATAAGTTTATTTCGGTCATAAAATCAGCCATCAACCATTAACCATTTTGTGTGACCATTTTTTTTTTTTTTTTTTTTTTTTAATAATGTCCTGCCCAGCTTCTCGGGCAAATCATATAGCAGATGTAGATGCCCATATCGGCTGTTCAGATTTACTTTACAAAAGAGAAGTGTAGGATACTTCTCTTGTTGCCTTACTTGTATTTTGACTTTATTAAATGTATTTATATTATCATTTGGTGCAGCCGGGCCGGAGCAGGAGGGGATAGAAAGAGAGAAAAAGGAAGACAGAGGGGGGAATTGTGGGGACAAGAGGGGGGTTGGACAGAGAGACAAAAACAGTTTAAGAGTGACCAGTTCAAGAGTACAAATTATACATATATAACAATCACACACATTTACACACAAAAGGAAAAGAAAAGAAAAAGCATGACCGAAAAAGGAATAGCTGACCAGCTGACAAACTGACCAAACTGTGACATAACAGTGTTGAAATTTTGCCTATCCTATACCTTCACTGAAAATAAGATTACCTGGAACATCAACGTTAAAAAGAAAGAAAAAAAAATCAATGGGATGAGAGTAATCGTTGCTATATTTTATAATTTTCCATTATAAAATATAGCAATATTTTAATTTAAAAATGTAATATAAAAAATTATACTAAATCCACATAAAAAACACAAGATACACTTACAATTAGTGCACCAACCCAAAAAAACTCCCTCCCCCATTTACACTCATTCACAAAAAATGTATTTTTGTTATTAATATTCTGGTTCCTACATTATATGTGACCTGTGCTGGCAAAATGAGTCACAATGAGGACATTTTAAAAACGGAGTTATTGTTATTTACACATTATCCATCTAAAGACCTTCAAAATGATATATGGTTTGTTGGAATCGGGCAAAAAATGACCGAGTTACATCCGATTGAAGTCGACCGAGTTTGAGGGTCCGTTTTGAGAAAAACCAGCTTAAAGTTTACTGTTCCAGAATAAGAATGTTCCAAAACTAAACTCCATAGCAACCATACCTTAAAAGTCCTTGTAGCAACACCAAAATTGGTACAATTAAAGGCCTACTGAAATGATTTTTATTTATTTAAACGGGAATAGCAGATCCATTCTATGTGTCATACTTGATCATTTCGCGATATTGCCATATTTTTGCTGAAAGGATTTAGTAGAGAAAATCGACGATAAAGTTCGCAACTTTTGCTCGCTGATAAAAAAAAAAGCCTTGCCTGTAGCGGAAGTAGCGTGACGTCACAGGAGCTAGTATTCCTCACAATCCCCCGTTGTTTACAATGGAGCGAGAGAGATTCGGACCGAGAAAGTGACGATTACCCCATTAATTTGAGCGAGGATGAAAGATTCGTGGATGAGGAACGTTACAGTGAAGGACTTGAGAGGCAGTGATGGACGTATCTTTTTTCGCTCTGACCGTAACTTAGGTACAAGCTGGCTCATTGGATTCCACACTCTCTCCTTTTTCTATTGTAGATCACGGATTTGTATTTTAAACCACCTGGGATACTATATCCTCTTGAAAATGAGAGTCGAGCACGCGAAATGGACATTTAAAGTGACTTTTATCTCCACGACAATACATCGGCGAAATGCTTTAGCTACGAGCTAACGTGATAGCATCGTGCTTTAACTGCATATAGAAACAAAAGAAATAAACCCCTGACTGGAAGGATAGACAGAATATCAACAATACTATTAAACCGTGGACATGTAAATACACGGTTAATGCTTTCCAGGCTGGCGAAGGTTAACAATGCTGTGCTAACGACGCCATTGAAGCTAACTTAGCATCCGGACTGCACAGAGCTATGCTAAAAGCATTAGCTCTCCACCTACGCCAGCCAGCCCTCATTTGCTCATCAACACCCGTGCTCACCTGCGTTCCAGCGATCGGCAGAAGGACGAAGGACTTCACCCGATGCGTTTGGCGGCCCGGAGACGTAGGAAGTCAAGGTGAGGTCGGCGGCTAGCGCGGCTAGCGCGGTTAGCGCTCCAACAAAGTCCTCCTGGATGTGTTGCTGTAGTCCGCTGCTAATACACCGATCCCACCTACAACTGTCTTCTTTGCAGCCTTCATTGTTCATTAAACAAATTGCAAAAGATGTCCAGAATACTGTGGAATTATGAAATGAAAACAGAGCTTTTTGTATAGGATTCTACGGGGTACCATAACTTCCGTTACTCGGACTTCTTCACACGCATACCGCGATGTTTCAGCCGGATATTTCCCGGGAATTTTAAAATGTCACTTTATAAGTTAACCCGGCCGTATTGGCATGTGTTGCAATGTTAAGATTTCATCATTGATATATAAACTATCAGACTGCGTGGTCGCTAGTAGTGGCTTTCAGTAGGCCTTTAAAGTTTACTGTTCCAGAATAAGAATGTTCCAAAACTAAACTCCATAGCAACCATACCTTAAAAGTCCTTGTAGCAACACCAAAATTGGTACAATTAAAGTCAAATGCCATGTCTAAAGGAAAAATATATATTCAACTCTATTGAAAACGGTTATGTACAAAAATTTCAACACTGTTATGTTACAGT
Organism: Entelurus aequoreus; assembly: GCF_033978785.1. Classification (NCBI taxonomy): domain Eukaryota; kingdom Metazoa; phylum Chordata; class Actinopteri; order Syngnathiformes; family Syngnathidae; genus Entelurus; species Entelurus aequoreus. Next base: position 7,128,151 of record NC_084741.1, on the reverse strand, counting down.
TTGGTCAGTTTGTCAGCTGGTCAGCTGTCCGTAATATTCCTGACCAGCAGCACTAAGAAGATTCGCCGACTGCAGTGAATTTAGCGCACTTGCAACCGCCTGTGTACCCTCTCCACCCTCTAAATCCATTACGGAATGTAAAACCGTCTAATTTATCCACAAAAATAATAATTAAATGTTCGAAAATCACCTTTTTTCACCAAATATTCCGCTGGAATTACTGTGTTGTTTTTCATCCGGGCGCTGCCATGATACCACAATGCACCGCGCGGGGTGATTCAACCAATGAGGGTACGCCTCACAACAAGCCGGATTTGTTTACGTCGGGACAGGTTTAAAAACTCCAATTCTATTGGTTCAGAATGGCGTCGTCGGGAATTCCATGCTCATTTTTAGAAAGTAGGTCAACTTGGCGTCACAATGATAGCAAATCTGGCTAGGGGGATTCCCCCTTATTGCCGCCAGTGAGCGTTGAAAACACTTGATTTTCTCAAGGAATTTTAACACAAAGGACTCATTTCTGAAGACATACCTCGTACAAAACCTTCAAATAAAGGTGATTTAAGATGTTTTCTTGCTATTTCGATGATTGGGATCGCTAGATTGTGGCTTTATGGACTCATTTTTGTGAAAATCTCAATTTTAACCAAGACACATTTTTTTCACTTATTTGCCTGTAGCTCAAAATTAGCCTGTGCGTATTCCGACTCATTTTGCCAGCACGGGTCACAAATATCAATATATATCAATACAGTCTGCAAGGGATACAGTCCGTAAGCACACATGATTGTGCGTGCTGCTGCTCCACTAATAGTACTAACCTTTAACAGTTAATTTTACTCATTTTCATTAATTACTAGTTTCTATGTAACTGTTTTTATATTGTTTTACTTTCTTTTTTATTCAAAAAATGGTTTTAAATTTATTTATCTTATTTTATTTTATTAATTTTTAAAAAAAAGGACCTTATCTTCACCATACCTGGTTGTCCAAATTAGGCATAATAATGTGTTAATTCCACGACTGTATATATCGGTTGATATCGGTATCGGTAATTAAAGAGCTGGACAATATCGGAATATCGGATATCGGCAAAAAGCCATTATCGGACATCCCTATAAAAAACACAAGATACACTTACAATTAGTGCACCAACCCAAAAAACCTCCCTCCCCCATTTACACTCATTCACACAAAAGGGTTGTTTCTTTCTGTTATTAATATTCTGCTTCCTACATTATATATCAATATTTATCAATACAGTCTGCAAGGGATACAGTCCGTAAGCACACATGATTGTGCGTGCTGCTGCTCCACTAATAGTACTAACCTTCAACAGTTAATTTTACTCATTTTCATTCATTACTAGTTTCTATGTAACTGTTTTTATATTGTTGTACTTTCTTTTTTATTAAAAAAAATGTTTTAAATGTATTTATCTTATTTTATTTTATCAATTTTTTAAAAAAGTACCTTATCATCACCATACCTGGTTGTCCAAATTAGGCATAATAATGTGTTAATTCCACAACTGTATATATCAGTATCGGTTGATTTCGGTATCGGTTGATATCGGTATCGGTAATTAAAGAGTTGGACAATATCGGAATATCGGATATCGGCAAAAAGCCGTTATCGGACATCCCTAGTTCGAACTGGTGAACTTTGTTATTGTTTTGCAAATGTTAGCTCATTTGGAGTTTGATGCCTGCAACATGTTTGAAAAAAGCTGGCACAAGTGGCAAAAAAGACTGAGAAAGTTGAGGAATGCTCATCAAACACTTATTTGGAACATCCCACAGGTGAACAGGCTAATTGGGAACAGGTGGGTGCCATGATTGGGTATGAAAGTAGATTCCATGAAATGCTCAGTCATTCACAAACAAGGATGGGGCAAGGGTCACCACTTTGTGAACAAAAAGCAAATTGTTGAACAGTTTAAGAACAACATTTCTCAACCAGCTATTGCAAGGAATTTAGGGATTTCACCATCTACGCTCCGTAATATCATCAAAAGGTTCGGAGAATCTGGAGAAATTACTGCACGTAAGCGACAACGCCCGTGACCTTCGATCCCTCAGGCTGTACTGCATCAAAAAGCGAAATCAGTGTGTAAAGGATATCACCACATGGGCTCAGGAACACTTCAGAAAACCACTGTCAGTAACTACAGTTGGTCGCTACATCTGTAAGAGCTAGTTGAAACTCTAGTATGTAAAGCCAAAGCCATTTATCAACAACACCCAGAAACGCCGCCAGCTTCGCTGGGCCCAAACTCATCTAAGTTGGACTGAGGCAAAGTGTAAAAGTGTTCTGTGGTCTGACGAGTTAAAAAATTAAGTTTGTCAGTTCCAACATTAAATATCTTGTCTTTGCAGTCTATTCAATTGAATATAAGTTCAAAAGGATTTGCAAATCATTGTATTCTGTTTTTATTTATAATTTACACAAATGTGCCAATTTCACCGGTTTTGGGTTTGGTATATTTTACTGCACAAGTACCCGAAATGCATTTAAGAAATTAACTTGTATTTTTTCAACTATAAATATTCAGGAAACATTTGATTTTGAAACCACTTTCCGTTATATATATATATATATATATATATATATATATATATATATATATATATATATATATATATATATATATATATATATATATATATATATATATATATATATATATGTTAGGGATGTCCGATAATGGCTTTTTGCCGATATCCGATATGCCAATATTGTCCAACTCTTTAATTACCGATACCGATATCAACCGATACCGATATCAACCGATATATACAGTCGTGGAATTAACACATTATTATGCCTAATTTGGACAACCAGGTATGGTGAAGATAAGGTACTTTTTACAAAAATTTGTAAAATAAGATAAATAAATTAAAAACATTTTCTTGAATAAAAAAGAAAGTACAACAATATAAAAACAGTTACATAGAAACTAGTAATGAATGAAAATTGGTAAAATTAACTGTTAAAGGTTAGTACTATTAGTGGAGCAGCAGCACGCACAATCATGTGTGCTTACGGACTGTATCCCTTGCAGACTGTATTGATATATATTGATATATAATGTAGGAAGCAGAATATTAATAACAGAAAGAAACAACCCTTTTGTGTGAATGAGTGTGAATGGGGGAGGGAGGTTTTTTGGGTTGGTGCACTAATTGTAAGTGTATCTTGTGTTTTTTATGCGGATTTAATAAAAATAAAAAATAAAAAATAAAAACGATACTGATAATAAAAAAAACGATACCGATAATTTCCGATATTACATTTTAACGCATTTATCGGCCGATAATATACCTCTAGTTAAAATGTAATATCGTAAATTATCGGTATCGGTATGGTTTTTTTGGTTTTTTTTATTAAATCAACAAAAAACACAAGATACACTTACAATTAGTGCACCAACCCAAAAAAACCTCCCTCCCCCATTTACACTCATTCACACAAAAGGGTTATTTCTTTCTGTTATTAATATTCTGCTTCCTACATTATATATCAATATATATCAATACAGTCTGCAAAGGATACAGTCCGTAAGCACACATGATTGTGCGTGCTGCTGCTCCACTAATAGTACTAACCTTTAACAGTTAATTTTACTCATTTTCATTAATTACTAGTTTCTATGTAACTGTTTTTATATTGTTTTCTTTTTTATTCAAGAAAATGTTTTTAATTTATTTATCTTATTTTATTTATTTATTTATTTTTTAAATTACCATATCTTCACCATATCTGGTTGTCCAAATTAGGCATAATAATGTGTTAATTCCACGACTGCATATATCGGTTGATATCGGTATCGGTAATTAAAGAGTTGGACAATATCGGAATATTGGATATCGGCAAAAAACCATTATCGGACATCCCTAGTTACAAGCGGCCCTCTGATGGCAGCCATAACTGCCATGTGGCCCTCAATGAAAACCACTTTGACATCCCTGGTCTAGCCTAACTGTAACAAAAAACAACATTCCTGGTGATTTTTGCCTAAAAATCCAAAGAAAAAGCCCAACATGTAGGCCAAGTTAAGCCTAGAAAGGTGAGGTGTACACCAGATAAGGACATGCATGACAGCATCTTGCAAGTTGTGTCTTGTTTAATCCCTCAAATGTTGGACTTTAGATGTTTCACTGCATTTTACTTCACTGTAAAAGTTGCCTGAAGTTACTTTTCGATGCAAAACGACGCTATAAAGAAAAAGTCAAGTCGACAATAAGTTACACGTTGTTTGGAAACAACAACTATTCATTCTCAGGAGTAATCATCAAATGCAAAAGAAGGAGTGGATTAAGAATTAAACGTGTTTTCCTAAAGTCACCATTTCAAAGAGAATGAGACATTAAGATATTCCCCCACGGTAAACAAAAGCCTGATGAACTTCCATGGTAAACAATGCTTAATGGCTCCTGTCTTGTTGGAGATGATTTTGGAATGACTTTTTTTTTCTTCTCCTTCTGTGCATCCAATAATCATTAGAAGACAAACACTGTCAGACACAAAGATCAAATGTCTTTGAAGCTCTTGTTGCTTCTCTCATCTTGACTTCTGAACACTTGGAGCACACCAGGCCTACCTGAGAATGATTTGTTTCAAACGAAGCAACGCCGGATTTGTTTTTATATATTTGTTTTATTTTGATATGTCTTTTAAAGCTGAGGCAGATTGGAGGAAATCAGCTGACATCTCCAAAAATTGGTCTTATTGCTATTGTGCCGGTTCTTAAACATGTTGCCTTCAAATACGTAACAATATTCATAGTGTGGGAGAATATATACCGTATACACACGTCTTGCAAGCCTTGTTATCGAAGTATTGATCCAAAACCAGGCTTTATTACACATCTTAAAAGGGTCATGTTATGATTTTACAACACTTTCTTGTGCTTACTTGTGCTTTGCCACTTTATGTTTTGGTTCTCTTGGAAACGGACTGTGGGTTGGGCTCTCTGGGTGGCTGGGGCCGTACTCTGGCTCCCACACACACTGGGAGTCAAATATATTGTACATACAAATACACATATATACTCACATACATATATACATACATACATACATACATACATAGGTACCCACGCTCCCACATACATACATACATACATACATACACAAATACAGTACATATCTACTGTACATACTCAAAGTTGGTACGTCCATACGCACATTCACTGTACAAACAAACATATACACATACTGTACATATACATTCACTGTACAAACATACATACACTACCGTTCAAAAGTTTGGGGTCACCCAAACATTCTTGTGGAATAGCCTTCATTTCTAAGAACAAGAACAGACTGTTGAGTTTCAGATGAAAGTTCTCTTTTTCTGGCCATTTTGAGCGTTTAATTGACCCCACAAATGTGATGCTCCAGAAACTCAATCTGCTCAAAGCAAGGTCAGTTTTGTAGCTTCTGTAACGAGCTAAACGGTTTTCAGATGTGTGAACATGATTGCACAAGGGTTTTCTAATCATCAATTAGCCTTCTGAGCCAATGAGCAAACACATTGTACCATTAGAACACTGGAGTGATAGTTGCTGGAAATGGGCCTCTATACACCTATGTAGATATTGCACCAAAAAGCAGACATTTGCAGCTAGAATAGTCATTTACCACATTAGCAATGTATAGAGTGTATTTCTTTAAAGTTAAGACTAGTTTAAAGTTATCTTCATTGAAAAGTACAGTGCTTTTCCTTCAAAAATAAGGACATTTCAATGTGACCCCAAACTTTTGAACGGTAGTGTATACACATACTGTACATATACATTCACTGTACAAGCACACATATACACATACTGTACATATACAAGTACATATACATACACACTCATGCACATAATCACGTTTCATCAAACATAAATTAACGTTGTTACCCTAGGGCAGGGGTCACCAACGCGGTGCCCGCGGGCACCAGGTAGCCCGTAAGGACCAGATGAGTAGCCCGCTGGCCTGTTCTAAAAATAGCTCAAATAGCAGCACTTACCAGTGAGCTGCCTCTATTTTTTTAAATTGTATTTATTTACTAGCAAGCTGGTCTCGCTTTGCCCGACATTTTTAATTCTAAGAGAGACAAAACTCAAATAGAATTTGAAAATCCAAGAAAATATTTTAAAGACTTGGTCTTCACTTGTTTAAATAAATTCATTATTTTTTTTACTTTGCTTCTTATAACTTTCAGAAAGACAATTTTAGAGAAAAAATACAACCTTAAAAATGATTTTAGGATTTTTAAACACATATACCTTTTTACCTGTTATATTCATTTCTCTTCTTTCCTGACAATTTAAATCAATGTTCAAGTAAATTAATTTTTTTTATTGTAAAGAATAATAAATAAATTTTAATTTAATTCTTCATTTTAGCTTCTGTTTTTTCGACGAAGAATATTTGTGAAATATTTCTTCAAACTTATTATGATTAAAATTCCCAAAAAATATACAGGCAAATCTAGAAAATCTGTGGAATCAAATTTAAATCTTATTTCAAAGTCTTTTGAATTTCTTTTAACATTTTTGTTCTGGAAAATCTAGAAGAAATAATGATTTGTCTTTGTTAGAAATATAGCTTGGTCCAATTTGTTATATATTCTAGCAACCTATTTAAAACATGTCATCAAAATTCTAAAATTAATCTTAATCAGGAAAATTTACTAATGATGTTCCATAAATTTGTATTTTTTATTTTTTCAAAAAGATTCGAATTAGCTAGTTTTTCTCTTCTTTTTTTCGGTTGAATTTTGAATTTTAAAGAGTCGAAATTGAAGATAAACTATGTTTCAAAATTTAATTGTCATTTTTTTTCGTGTTTTCTCCTCTTTTAAACCGTTCAATTAAGTGTAAATATCATTAAATATTAATAATAACATAGAGTTAAAGATAAATTGAGCAAATTGGCTATTTCTGGCAATTTATTTAAGTGTGTATCAAACTGGTAGCCCTTCGCATTAATCACTACCCAAGAAGTAGCTCTTGCTTTCAAAAAGGTTGGTGACCCCTGCCCTAGGGTAAACTGGATAACACATGGCACACTGACAAAGCTTAACCTATTGCTACTATAACAATCTACAAGGTTAATATAGTTGGCTTCTCTTTCTCCCCCTCCATTTTCCTGCTTTCTTTTGTATCTCTAGTTATCATTACGTATATGTATTGTTGCATTTCAACAACTGTATTGTTGATAATAGAGGTAAATTATTGGTATTGTTCATTATCAATAGTGCTATTTCTATTGGTATTTGTATCGCTCCATTTGTAGTGTAATAATGCTTAGTACAGATGGACTTTGGCCGGTACCTATAAAAGTACCGAATGCGGTATCCATCCCTACTCGTAACCCCAAATAATGTTGTTTTGATGGACACTGTCAGGGGTGTCAGTCAACCGCAGACTAAATAATAAACGTGCTGCCAAAATCGATGCCTCTCTGAGAGTGTCCGTCAAAACTGAACATGATTCTTTTCGCAAAGTCAGGACGCGGCGGAAAGTGTGAAGTTCTTCACTCGCCAAAGGAAGGTTAAAAAAGGAGTCGCGTGCATGTCGGTGATTAGCTCCGTCCACGTGGCGGATGAGTCATTAATCCGCTCTTAATGTGCCGCAGCTGCAGTCTAATGAGAGAGACCCCAGCCGGGCCGACCTGACCGCCGCTCTCTCGTGATGCCGCCGTTATCGCACGCTTGTGTTGCATACAGAGAGGGAAAGAGAGGGTCTCGGTCTTGTTGACGGACTTGCAGGGGTTGCTTTTAAGGACAGGGGGGGCTTAGCCCCCAGGAGATGCACAGGATGCGAGCGAACGTAGCACACGAGCACAAAACTTCACAAACGGCTAACAAAGACTTAGAAATTAATCATTATTGTTATTATTATTTCAGTGGGTTTATTTTCAATGTGTGTTCAGTACAACAACAAACATGTGTTTGCACAGTGACATTTTGTTTTCATCATCAACAAGAAACAATGACTTGCATGATCCTTCAAGATACACTGAAACACAATGAAAGTCATGGCATTAGCCTCTAGGTTATTCATTCACAACATAGAGGCTAATGCCACCACTTTAGCTCACAATACAATCATTGTTTGTTTCCAAATATTTTGAAGTTGCACAGATTACATTTTGGGCACATATGTGACTAAAATGGTTGTAAATTCAAGCCCTGGAAATATTACTTAATTACTTGAATTAAAGTAATATCTGGATCGGGATAAATTGGCTTGTATATAATATATTTATATATATGCATATACATTATGGCAAGCCGTTAAGGAAATTAAACATATATGGAAGTCTGAATAGAAATGAGAAACGTTTATATATATACTGTAAATAAGAAAGACTTAGAGTCCATCTGCTGATTTAAAAAAGAGCCAAAGCTGTCAAAGAGCTGAGGGACCATCTTCAAAGTGCAACGCTGAAACAAATAATGCATACAATAAAATGTAACTTCCAGGGCTTGAGATTAATGTAGTCCCATCGTCCCGGGGACGGTAAAAAAAATGCACGGGACGAAATGAAATGCGAAATGAAATTACGATGGCTTTTAACCATTTTTTTTTCTTTTTCTTTGTATGTATTTATTCATTTTACATTTTATATTAAATGTCTTGGTTTTTCCACCCTCTGAAAATCCTATGAAATGTTTAACAAGCCATCCTATAATAATACAACAGCTATTAATGTAACAATACAATAAAACAAATATATTTAATGATGTTTTTTTCATTATTTTAACAATAGGCTAATGTATATTACTTTATATAGATTCTACAAGAAACACAAAACTTAAAAACTAAATTATTTACCATGGCAGACACAAGGTTCTTGTTCTGCAGTGCTGTGTGCTCATGTGCTTCGTACACCTGCAGGACCGCAAGCAAGGTCGCAGAGAAAATGCAGACTGGATTTTGAGTGATGTGGGCATTTTCTATATGAACAAGTCCAAGGACCGAAAGCAAGGTCACAGAAAAATGCGGACTGGATTTTGAGTGATGTGGGCATTTTCTATATGAACAAGTGGAATGGATTGGATACCGACGCACTAAAGGGGCTTTCTACCTTACGCTATGAAGTGAGGGGAAACAGAGTGAATAATGACAGGTTAGATGATTATTTATTTAAACTCATATTCGGGCCACTTTATAATGAATATATCGGCATGTATTTGTAAAAAAAAAAAAAAAAAAATTTTATTTTTTTTTTAACACCAAATTATTTAGGGGGGCTTAAGAACATTTTAGGGGGGCTTGAGCCCCCCTAAAATAGGCCTAACAACGCCAATAGTTGGTACCACATGTGTGCAATGACGAGCAGGTGCGTCACTGCAACATTTGACGGCAATAAATGAGCTAAATAAACATTATCCGGCTGCCCTCAGTCTCCGCTTGGATAAGACCTGCCTCCTTACATCGCAGAAGTTAACACAGGGGACCCTCGTTCTCCTCCATCGCTGTTTTTTGTCAGCACGTCGTGTTTCAGCCGATGCCTTCAAAAGGTTTCCGCAGTGTCGCAACACAATTTGTGATTAAAGATGCCTTATACAAAATCCAAAACCAGTAAAGTTGGCACTTTTTGTGAATGGTAAATAAAAACAGAATATAATTTGAAAATCCTTTTCAACTTATATTCAGTTGAATAGACTGCAAAGACAAGATATTTAATGTTTGAACTGGTAAACTGTGTTATTTTTTGCAAATATTACCTCATTTTGGGATTTTTGATGCCTGCAACATGAGAAAAGCTTAAAATGCTGGCAAGTTTATGAAAAGTCGTAATTTTACTCAACAAAAGTTACAATTTTATAAGAAAGCTTTAAATGTTGGCAATCTTATAATAATAATCGGAATTTTTCTTGGCAAAGTCATGACAAAAGTCATCATTTCACTGCAAAAATGTCACAGTTTTACAAGAAAAACAAAAAAAAATCGGCAATATTGTGATACAAGTCAGAATTTTTTATGACAAATGTCACCATTTTGCATAAAAAGTAATAATTTTACATAAAAATATTGCAATATTACGGAAAGAATATGATAAATTGTTCCCAATTTGTATAGGTAAAAAGTTGACATATTGTAAAAAAAAATACTGCTTTTAGTTATTTTTTAAATTTTTTGAATTTTTTGTTTGTAATTGGTTTTTAATCTTCATTATTTACTTCAAGTTATTACAGTATGTCTCTATATACCAGGGGTCACCAACGTGGTGCCCGCGGGCACCAGGTAGCCCGTAAGGACCAGATGAGTAGCCCGCTGGCCTGTTCTAAAAATAGCAGCACTTACCAGTGAGCTGCCTCTATTTTTTAAATTGTATTTATTTACTAGCAAGCTGGTCTCGCTTTGCCCGACATTTTTAATTCTAAGAGAGACAAAACTCAAATAGAATTTGAAAATCCAAGAAAATATTTTAAAGACTTGGTCTTCACTTGTTTAAATAAATTCATTAATTGTTTTACTTTGCTTCTTATAACTTTCAGAAAGATAATTTTAGAGAAAAAAATACAACCTTAAAAATGATTTTAGGATTTTTAAACACATATACCTTTTTACCTTTTAAATTCCTTCCTCTTCTTTCCTGACAATTTAAATCAATGTTCAAGTAATTTATTTTTTTTAATTGTAAAGAATAATAAATATATTTTAATTTAATTCTTCATTTTAGCTCCTGTTTTTTCGACGAAGAATATTTGTGAAATATTTCTTCAAACTTATTATGATTAAAATTCAAAAAAATTATTTTGGCAAATCTAAAATCAAATTTAAATCTTATTTCAAAGTCTTTTGAATTTATTTAAAAAAAAATTGTTCTGGACAATCTAGGAGAAATAATGATTTGTCTTTGTTAGAAATATAGCTTGGTCCAATTTGTTATATATTCTAAATAAGTGCAGATTGGATTTCAACCTATTCAAAACATGTCATCAAAATTCTAAAATTAATCTTAATCAGTAAAAATTACTAATGTTGTTCCATAAAATATTTTTTTAATTTTTTCATAAAGATTCGAATTAGCTAGTTTTTCTCTTCTTTTTCTTGGTTGAATTTTGAATTTTAAAGAGTTGAAATTGAAGATAAACTATGTTTCAAAATTGAATTGTAATTTTTTTTGTGTTTTCTCCTCTTTTAAACCGTTCAATTAAGTGTAAATATCATTAATTATTAATAATAACATAGAGTTAAAGGTAAATTGAGCAAATTGGCTATTTCTGACAATTTATTTAAGTGTGTATCAAACTGGTAGTGTAGTAGAATTTCTGACCTTTTGACCTATATTTCTTGTCTTTTAAGAATGTCCGCTCATTTTCAATACTCTTGTATTTTGTGCCATTGAATGGACCAGTTGTGGGACAAAAGTGAATATTGAGTCGTGCCAACCTGTCTACAGAATTCGAGTTGTTATGGAACAGATAGGAAAAGCAAAACAAGACATTGACGCATTTGATAAGGAACGATGACGCACAACAGACATATAAATGAATGGCAGAAGACCGGAACTCGGGGGTGATTTTGGCTGGTGTGTGTCTTGTGTGCTCTGGAGTACATTGTGTCTGCTTGCACGGACAACTTAATTCAACCTGCACTTCTGATAATGGGTAAATAAATTTGTTGTACTAAACTACTTTTGTTGCTTGCTTAAGCTTCGGACAATCCACTACACAAATTGGCGTCACGAACTAGGATGGTCCAGAACTCTGCAAGTCAACATCCGCTCCCGGCTTCTCTCTCAGGCAGACAACGCTTGCACGCGCGCATCTAATAAAAGGTAAGCTATTTTGCTTATTGTGTAAAAGTTGTCTGTCTGAAGAGAAACGGGATCGGTAAGATGAAAACTGAAATTTTTTTTCATAAAAGATAGGTTTAGTCAGGTTCTCCAAAAACAACCTGGACTGGGGTAAATTATGGTTGGATTGAGTTGTTTTATATGTGATCATTTGTCTGTGTGTTTGTTGAATATTTGTGATTTCTTGTTTTTAACATTAGGGGATTGTTGATAGAATTTTGGTGGTTTGGAGTGTAGAAGCACAGACGATGTGAGACGAAAATTTTCTTTTAACCTCTTCATCCTCTGTCGTTGCTGGCAGAGGATGCTTCTTTCTGCAAGTGCATCAGAATTAGCCAGAGTTGGACAAAGATAAATTTAAGGCAAGGGTTGCTAACTGGTGGCACATTTGGCCCATATAAAATTGATACGTCTGTGAAAGTGCGAGACACCTGTCTATGTGGAAACTGCAGCGGTCCCTAGTCCTTGTGACTCAGCGTGTAAAAAAGCCTCATATTAGGTGACCATTCAGTGACTCCGGTAAAGGAGATCAACTGAGCCAAGTTGTCACGAATCTGTTTAATGGCTGCAGAATAGACAGGTGGCGTCTCGGGCTCCATATGGTAGAGCTTTGGTGAAACTTGGTGAAACTGTATGGGACTGACCAGACACGATGTCTGTAGGATGCTGGGTGATTCCTGGTGGTCCTATGGCGCCTTAGAGGCCGGTGATCCGTGTTGGTCAGTTTGATAACGCAGGTGCTGCTCCAATGAAACGGGTTAATCGCCGTTTTATGAGCAATGATGGAACCTGGTTTTTGTGATATGAGACGGCCGATTCCACAAAAGCACGCGTGCATTAGTTGTTTATATTGGTCCGGACCAGGGGGGCGTGGTTTGTGGGATAAAAATGTGTGTGTTTTTTAAATTTATATATATATATATATATATCTGCGTATTTTAATAACTTTTGTGTAGCACCTGGTTTCTTGTCTGGTTTAATCCCCCCCTTCCTTCCCCCCCCTCGCAACCTCCCCTCACGCTTTTTTCACAGCCCCGCTATCTGTAAAAGTCTGGAAATTGTCTAAAATGTGTGTGCGTGTGAGAAAGTAGACAAAGTTTATGTACAGAAAACATATGAGTGAATGATTTATCCATTTAATTATCTTATTCCGCTCTCGGAGGTTGGATCGCGGGGGCAGCAGCCTAAGCAGGGAAGTCCAGAATACCCTCCTTAAACTTGACTATTTGTCCATCTAAGAGTGAATGATAAATGTTGTTCTTATTATTAAGGTTCTGATATGATACAGCTGTGCTTCTGGATGAGAAAAATAGTTGTCTATTGCATTTACTTTTAACTGTGCTGGTAAATTCTCTGTGTGTGAGTGACTGTGTGACGCATTTAAAAAAAAAAAAAAAAAAAAAAAAAAAAAAAAAAGCTGGGAGACATTTTGAGATAAGAGTGTGTGCGTGTGACGAGGCTGTGTGAGTGACAGCTGCGTGAGGCATTGGTTCGAAGAGGAGTGACACTGATAGCATTGAGCTAGGTTAGCATTGTGTTAGCATAGCATTGAGCTAGGTTAGCATTGAGCTAGGATAGCATTGAGCTAGGTTAGCATTGTGTTAGCAAAAGTTTGCTTACTGAGGCATAGTAAGGCTAAGTTAGCATCTAGCTTGGCATTACTAAGTGTGGTTGAACAGTTATTCTCGGTCTGTAGAGTGTGCTAGTAGTAGGTGCTTGCTAAGTCCAGTAAAATAATAGATATATGGAAAATTACACGTTTAAATATCAATCAATAAATACGGATTGTGGGACATTGAAACATTGTTTAATTCATCATTCATTTATATGTCTAGTATACTTTTTTTTTGGTACAGCCTTGTTGCTTATCTGATCCATCCAGTTTCTGTGTGGAAGTTGAGACAAACACACACGCACAAACATCATAGATTAGGACACATTGTAACTTTGAATTAATAGTTATACAACAAATAAATTAATAATATTGAATTTAAATTTGAGAAAGATAAACTGATTATACATTGACATTTTAATTTTTTTTAGGAATAAACACACAATAAAATAAAAGTTACATTTATATTCTAATACATCTAAGGGCATCTGTGAAACATAGAGTCTGAAGAAGTAGAGATAAGAGCCACTCAGCACCATTGTCAAAACAAAACGTAGAGAAGCGTTAAACAAATTCTAATCAGAAGGAAGACAGACCAAAATATGAGAACTTAAGTAAACAGACAGCAAGTAAACCAGAAATAATAATGTAAATAAATAACAAAGAAAGCAAATTTTTATGTGACATTGGTGCATGTAGAATTACAAATAGAGAATAAAACTAAATGGAAATAACTGTCTGCAAGATGAGCATGACGTCATGAATTGTGCTCGGGTTAGTAATAGATAGATAGATAGACAGATAAAACGTTATTGATTCCTTCAGGAGAGTTCCCTTTGGAAGAAGAACTAAAAAGTAAACAGTAACTAATAAGGGTATAAATGGAAACAAAATAGATTCTATTAAAAGAGAAACTAGGCATTAACGACCATGATATAAAAAAGTATTGCACTGTTATTGTTTTGCATTCCCTGTCATCCTAGCCCCCCAAAGAGGAGTTGTACAGTGTAATGATGTATGAGACAAAGGATTTTTTATAGGCTAAACCAGTAGTTCTCAAAGGAGGGTATTGTGTTTCCGCTCGGACAAAAAAGGGAGGTACTTGAAGGTATGCCAAGGGGTACCTGAGATTTTAAATATTTTAAAATAGCGACAATTCAAAATCCTTTATAAATATAATTATAGAAGAATAATTCTTCAACAAAATAAATATTTAGAATTAAGTTCACGAGCCCAGATGGATCTCTATTGCAATATCCAAAGAAGGTTGATGATTGATTATATGTATAGAAATCTTTATTATAATTTAATCACTATTTAATTTTTAAAACGTTTTAGTTATTCTTATTTTTTTGTTTGTCCAAATAAGTCAAGTAAGACCACAACAAATGAGCAATATGGTACACTGTTATATAATTTAATAAATCAGAAAATAATGACATTATGCTGTATTTTATTTCTTTAATTTACTGGAAAAAAAAGGTTGAAAACCACTGCCCTAAATCATATCTAAAGCTAAAATTATTTTATAAGACTGATTATTTTGGATTCGTAAATAGTATGCTGTTGATTGTGGTTAGCTGCAAGTTTGTTTATTTGTTTGTTTAGTTATTTGAGTGAAAGGGGAAGAAATCAATAGGAATAATTACATGCAAAATGGAATAAAACTATGAGTGCGATAGATAATGAATGAATAGATGAAATAAGTTTATTTTGGTCATGTAATCAACCATCAACCAATTTGTGTGAGCAGTTTAACAGTAAATTAGACATATTAACAATCATACACATTTACACACAGAAAAGAAAAGAAAAAAGAATGACCGAAAAAAAAAAAAGAATAGGCGGAAGCCAAAGCTTATATTGGCCTATGATATACAATTACTGAACATTAAATTACCTGGAACATCAACGTTAAAAGATGAAAGTAATTGTTACTATATTGCATAATGTTAAAAAACTTTACTTTTCAAGGGTCTCTTAAACCATAACAAAAAACTACATGTGTTCAGCTCATCACTGAGGATGGTACATCATTTAACTCCTAAAACTGAAATACATTTGTGTTTTTATTTTATTTTACTTGACCTATTTCAAAAATCAATATCCCCCATAAATGATAGTTTTCTCCTCATAATGTAAACAAGCTAAGAATACAAACTGGAAGGCTGTTCTGTACTTGGAAACATAATTGCCATTGTTTTAAAATTAAATTATCTGAACATTTAACACATTATGACTTAAAAAATGGATTGATATGATCATAATAATAATGCTTTGTGTAATATTGAAATGAGCCTTTTAAGTTTAAGTATTGGGTCTATAATTCTTCTATAAACATTTCCCCAAACTTCAAAACAATATTACATATGGAAAAATAAATGAATAATATAACATGTGCAGACATTTCTTATTCAGCATGTGTTTAACTTTATACCGAATAGCAATGGATTTGGATATTTTTCTTTAATATGTTCAATATGTGGCTTCCAACATATTAATGATCAATTACTATTCTCAAGAATGTAGTTCATATGCTTTGTCAATTTCCACTTGATTTAACTTTAATTTTTGTTTCACAATTTGACTTTGCACCCTGGGCAGGTCGCCACCTCATCAAAGGGCCAACACAGATAGATAGACAGACAACATTCACACACTAGGGCAAATTTAGTCTTATTAATTACTACATATTGAGATCTATTACTTAAAATAACTACTTAACCACTGTTGTGAAATACCTTTCTAATGTATGGGAGTATTGGGATAGGATTGAGGAAGATGTCTGCTGTGGTGGTGGTTAGTTTTGAAATTAATTTAATAAAAGTAACTTTAAAGTGCAGTCTGACATTTTAGTTTGGAGTAATTTATATTTTTATTTACACATTTCAGTACACCATACTTCTGGATGTTGAGCTAGAAGAGGATAATGGCATGACAGAATAAAGTTAGAATTAAAGTTGGGGTGCCAGTGATTGTCACACACACACTGGGTGTGGTGGAATTTGTCCTCTGCATTTGGCCCATCCCCCGTGATTGCCCCTGGGAGGTGGGGGAATCATGTTTGGTGATTTGGCTCCCAAATTTTTTGTAGTCTTTGGTGTGACTCGACCGGGGTTTTGAACTTGCGACCTACCGATCTCAGGGCGGACACTCTAACCACTAGGCCACTGAGATGAAGTAGGCAAACCAAATCTCAACAGCTTTCAGTTAGCTATAGATTTTGAGAGTATAATGCGAATAACTATAACTTTACAACTGTTTGCTGTGAATAGTGTTGAATAATAATTACAAATAACAGCCTACATTAATAATTAGAATAAGAGCCGATATGTAAAGTTAAAAAAAAAAAAAAAAAAAAAAAAAAAAGAGGAGAAGTGTGATTAGGGCTGGCGCTTAGAGCATGGCCTTGTATGTTTGTTGTGAATAGGTTAGATAACCAGTCGGAGACAGACAAGGCAAGGACAAGACTCAAAGTGCTTCACAGACAACAAAGGGAAATGAAAGAAAATAAAAGCAAAATTAAAATGCAGACAATAAAAATAAACACAGTGCGGACGTTAAAAGTTAAAAGATTAAAAGATTTAGCTGAAAGATAAGGAGAAACGTGAATAAAAACATTCCTTTGTTTTGGAGAGTATCACGCACAGCGGGAGGTCAGAGTGCAAGCATGACAGCTTGCTCGCGCCTACTGATAGACAAATGATAGTTTAAATTAACTTATACATAATCTTTAAGTGAATTAAAAGGGTACTTAAATACACATGAAGTAGTACGTATAATCTTTGAATTAAGGTTATTGATTAGCAATTAATGGGATAGTTAAGACTGTAATTTAAAAAAAAAAACGTGATATGCAAAATTGAACTAACCGAGAGGATATGAAAACGATGGGTGTACATGTTTTGAGTTCCAAATTCTGGAGGAAAAAACCTCAACAAAACGTAAAACCATTCAGACGGACTTGGGTGGTAGCCACGGTTGTGCTAGGTCAAGCGAGGGTGGAAAGGATGTGCAGCCGGGGGACTGCCAACTTCTCTGAACAAGACAAGCTCCAAAGTTGTAGCCAGAACATGCTCACAAAAAATACAGGTGTGACAGCAGGACGAACAGCAGGATACAAACAGACCCCTGCTGGACATAAGTGTCAACGGACAATGTTCAACACAATCTTTGAAGCATTCCTTTGTGGTCAACCTGCACACACCTTGTAATGACCTGCTTACGAACTGTGCCCTGACAATTCAATACCGCACAGAAGGAAATTCCTGATGTTGCCTGACAGCACGACATCAGCGGACAACTAATAGGGACGCCTCCCAGGAACGAGTGGAAGACGGGGACTGCTCCAACTCTCCTAGCACTAGCTGACTGAGGTGCGTCCGTGTGTCCTGCCACCCAAACCGCCAAAGTGTATGATCACCAATTAGACGACTCATAATAGGAGCCTTTTGACTCTTATATATGGTAGGACTCAAGGTATGGCCGCTCATGTGAACTATCCTTAAAACAATTAGAATGGTATAAGATGGACAACTAATGACCCACATTGTTCCCTCTGTCCTGCCTACGAAACCAAAAATTTAGGTCAAATGATAAAACAGGGCGTAGCTGCCGCTGATTGAACCGATACGCTAATACCACATTTTCAATTATTTCGGTTGTCTGTTAAAAACATAGCTATTGGTTGCAATTTGGACATTCCTGCTGTAGGCTACAAAGAGCTAGCAGCTACACAACAGCTGAGCTAAAATAAAATTTAAGCATATCAAAAAATTATAGTTGCTTATTACATACACAAAGTCGCAGAGAGACAGAAGTCTGTAGAAAGTATTCAGTAACAAACGTGTCCGCATTATTAAACTTTCTACCACAGGAAACATACTGAACAAATCCAGCAGTTACTGTCAGACTCTAATCCGGATTACCTTGTCTATCAGAGACATGGTTAAAACCCACAACACCTTTCGTTCTAATTAATGTCCCGGGGGACAAGATTACAGAAAAGACAGATCGAGTGACAAAGGGGGGAGGAATTATGATTTATGAAAGGGAAAACATTAAAAGTAGATCAATTTGAGTATGTTGAAATTAAAATCACATGTTCCTCAGAAATGTATTTCAAGGTAATTGTAGTATACCGACCGACCACAGCTAAAGACATTTTTCTTGATTCATTTTCAGACATCCTCAAACAGCATAGTATGACAGAAGTAACGTCATGGGGGACGTTAATCTGGACTGGTTAAATAAGACGCGTAGAAAGAAACTTAAGGATATTATAAACGGCTTCTACATGATACAAAGGATAAGCAGCCCTACTAGAATTACAATTGGATGACAAAAATTAAAGAGATCATCTGTAAATACACGAATACAAAACCAGAAAGAAGAGTGCTAAAATAAAAATACCATTGGATTAATAAAACAATTTGGATTCTAATAAAGACATCGGGACTCAGCTCTCAAAAGAGCAATTATAACAGGTCTAAATACAGATCGTATGTTTTAAAAGTTTGGAAGAACAAGGTAACAATGTTTATGCGGAAGTCTAAGGCTGACTTTCATTTAGAATTAATCAAAGCTGCAAAAGGGAACAATAGAGAGTTATGGAAAACCAGATACAAACTTACGGGAAGAGAGCAAACAAGAAACAACACTATAACATTAAATATCAATGGCACTACTATCGCAGACAGTCTGGACATAAGTAATAATTTCAATGAACATTTCATCCAGCCTGTACAAACCCTGAATAAAAATCCCTCAAAATCAGTGCAAATAATTGTCATTTATTCAGGATGGACTCATTTTAGAAGTAACAAATGAAACAAAGTTAAACAAAATCTTCACTGCATTATCAGACTCACGATCTAGATATATATATATGGGTTGGACACTATCTTCCTAAAAACATATAAGGATTGTATTATTGCTCGTATAACAACGATTGATAAATAAATCAATAACGGAAAACACTTTCCCTACCACGTGGAGAAACTGCTACTATGATTAAATCCATAAAGCAGGAAATAAAGAAGACCAGAACATGTACAGACCAATTAGCCTTCTCCCCGTTATAACAAAAGGAATAGAACATTTTAAATTAAAAAGTGGCTTTGGAGCAATCAAGGCTGCTCAGACGGTCACTAAGAGGGGCATTATGTTGACACATCAATTTAATGAGTATTATATTTATCCATGAGAGCATTTTTGTTGTAAATTGTGAGGTATGGCTGTTAAAATCTTGGTTGTTTTTACGAATGATGACAGATGTGAACAAGAGCATGTATGGTCTTTGTGTGATGATGTAAATAAGGTGTGGTTGTATTGTATGGTAAGTATGTGTCCATGAAGGGGCATTTGGTGACTTTTCTTATAATTGAATACATGATACAGTATGATTATTTTTGATTAATTATTGATTATTATGAATGTATATATTTATTATGATTAATTAGTGTCATAATTTTATTGCTTGATTTGTGGATCCCCTTAATTTAGGTAGCCAGGGACTACAGATGGAAAGTAGCTATTTAGATATAATCTGGTACAGAACATATCTGTTTCTGAACTTAATGTTTCTGTGCATTGTCCCATCATAGATAGACTAAATTAAATACAACTATTTAGTGAATTGTTGTGGCCACAATAATTCACTAGGTGTTGTAAAATATCAAAGTACTATTGCAAAAGCGAACAGTGACCTCAAACATGACCTGTCCTCCGCCTCTGTTCTTGCTGCACTTGACTATCAGCTGCCTTTTCTTTTTCTTGGATGTTTCTGAAACTACTAATACTACTACTACTATTACTATTACTGCGACTAACACTGTCCCTGTGAGAGGGACAGAGGGGGGAGGTGAGTTTGGATTGGGTCAAGTTTGAGCGTGTTGAGGTTTTATTTAATCGATATGATCAATCCGGTACAAGGATAAAGGAACGTAGTGATTTAGATTGACAATTGCAGTGGTTGGCGAAAGCAACCCCAACCTCAAAGGAGGGTGCCAATTCAGTAATTAAATGTTTTGTGAATAATCTAATATCCCGACATGGTTTCCCCAAAAAGATTAGGTCAAACAACGGCACCTATTTTAAGAAAACAGGTTAATCTTCTTCAGTCACAAGATCAGCACTTCTCAGGACCAGCAGCTTCCTAGGAAGGTGGAAAGACCATGAGACCAAAATGGTAAGTTTGCAAAATGTAGAATTTGTGTGCCAGTTCCTCTGTGCAGATTTGAGGATGAAAGCAGCCACTCCAGATTCCCTTGCACTCGCTAAGAGGGGCACGGTCAAAGCCGATCCAGGACCAACACCCGATACCTGACTGGAAGGAACCGAGAGGAGAGACAACACCTTGCCAGCGATGACGAGAACAACTAAGGTTGCCAGCCAATGTGTCCACCGGGACTCCAGCAGCTGTGGAAAGAAGTGTCGGGAGTGCCGAAGCAGCAAGGAGGCCTGAAGCAAGCCGAGGGCCTGGACCAAAGCCCCACGCCCCATACTCTGCCCCAGCCTTCCCCAAAGCCCCCACAGCTCCAACTCTACCTGAGTTTTCCCCAATTTCGGCCAGCACGCACCGGCCACTGAACAGTCTGCCCAATGGACTGAACCACACCCCAAAGAGAGACAGACTGTTTGAGTGGATCTCTTTCTTCACAAAGGCAGCCAAAAGCCCAACGAGGTGTCGGCAGGCCACCAGCCTGAGGCACCACCGAGCCATCTATACGAGCACTAATCGAACATGGACTCATACGAAATTCAGTTGTGTGTTCAAAATCAATTGATAATTAACAATATTGGTAACTACATTCATTGCAAATGCCGGGGAAAATATTTTTGAAAATGTCTTACAGTCATAAGTCTATATACATTCATCTATTTATGTTCAATGATGTTCATGATCAAAGTATTTGTTTTTCCTTTACTAAATCAAAGGGTAGGCCACTAATTGTGTTCTGTGAGATGGTTTTACTGCAGGCTGGTAACAGCGATCGCTCTGAAGGAGGGTCATGGACGGAATTTTTGCCTCGTATAAAAACATTGAGGTTTTTGCCTCTATCTGCGGTAGAGATTTAAGTTAGTGGTCTATATCAGAAATTGTTTTGGTCCAGGGTCTTAAGACCCTGGAAGGAGGGTATGTAGTAGAATTTCTGACCTTTTGACCTATATTTCTTGTCTTTTAAGAATGTCCGCTCATTTTCAATACTCTTGTATTTTGTGCCATTGAATGGACCAGTTGTGGGACAAAAGTGAATATTGAGTCGTGCCAACCTGTCTACAGAATTCGAGTTGTTATGGAACAGATAGGAAAAGCAAAACAAGACATTGACGCATTTGATAAGGAACGATGACGCACAACAGACATATAAATGAATGGGAGAAGACCGGAACTCGGGGGTGATTTTGGCTGGTGTGTGTCTTGTGTGCTCTGGAGTACATTGTGTCTGCTTGCACGGACAACTTAATTCAACCTGCACTTCTGATAATGGGTAAATAAATTTGTTGTACTAAACTACTTTTGTTGCTTGCTTAAGCTTCGGACAATCCACTACAGTAGCCCTTAGCATTAATCAGTACCCAAGAAGTAGCTCTTGGATAAAAAAGGTTGGTGACCCCTGCTATATACATACTGTATGTATTTATTTATTTATTTGTATTAATTGTGGCTAAAGGGGGCACATTTCAAATTCTTACACACACTTTTTATTTCACATGTTGCCCAGAGGGGGAGCACAAAGTCAATTTGAAAAATCCCTCCTTTTTGGGACCACCCTAATTTTGATAGATTTCACCACCAGGGGTGCAAATGAGATCTCTATTTTTTTGTTTTTTGTAATGTGCTTAAGTCCAAAGACAAACGAGTCACGGACCACAGATGGCCCCTCTGCCGCACTTTGGGCACCCCAGCTGTAGAAGCTAACTGTTAATGGCCACTATAGTCTTAGTACCGTAGTGTATTTGTTCATCCTATGGTCACATATGGGACGCGGGTTGTCTTACGTCAGCACCGGAAGTCGTAAATTCAGCCAGTTCACCTGGCGCGTTTTTCTCGGGGATGAATAGGGAAGTCCTTCTTTAGCTTGTTGTATCAAATATTGCTGCCTTTGCACCTGTCAATGTTCACTTTTGTATGCACATCAAATCAACAAAAAATCCTGACTTTGGAGCAATGTTCACAGACTCTAGTATTTGTCTCTCTATTAGATGCAATGGTTTTCCGTAATGGAACCATGATTTCGGTCCTAACTTGTTCACCGGTCCTCATATGGTAGGTACTTTTCCTTGTTGATGTCTCAAGAAGGGTAGAAATACAAGAACACACGCACACACACACACACACACACACACACACACACACACACACACACACACACACACACACACACACATTACTGGTATTTGTGACCTTCTTAAGACCTTCGAAAAATGCCTCCCTCTTTAGGACCACCCTTTCTAGATATATAAAGATTTGTATTGACAACAATAATATATACATACTATGCCAATATAATAAAGCTTGTTGTGAAAAATGAGTTGGAATTTCACAAGAAGAAGGTCACAATTTCACAAGTAGAACTTAGAATTTTGGCATTTTTAAAATAAAAGTCGTAATTTTACTCAACGCAAGTCACAATTTTGCAATAAAAACTGAACATTTGTGCAATATTATGACGAAAGTTGGAATCTTACTCGATAACAGTCACAGTTTTACAAGAAAGCGTAACATTTTGACACTTCTAAGAAATGAGTTGTAATTTTACTCGACAAAAGTCACAATTGTACAAGATAACTTTATGATGTTGGCAATATTATTATAATAATCACAATTTTATTTGGCAAAATTATGACAAAAAAATGTCACTATTATACAAGAACAACAAACAAATTGGCCGAATTGGGATACAATTCAGAATTTTATATGACAAATGTCACCATTTTGCATTAAAAAGTAATCATTTTACATAAAAAAAGTAATCATTTTATGAGGAAAATATTGCAATGTTACAGAAACAGAAAGAATATGATAAATTGTTCCCAAATGTATAAGAAATAAGTCGACACAATGTGAGAAAAAGACTGCTTTTAGTTACTTATTTTTCTTTAGAATTTTTGGTTTGTAATTGTTTTTTAATCTTCATTATTTACTTAAAGTTATTTTAGTATGTCTGTATATACATATTTATTTAATTTTTTTAAATACATTTTGGCCAGAGGGGGCACATTTCAATTTCTTACACACACGTGTTATTACATATGTTGACCAGAGGGGGAGCACTTTTAAAACCGACATACAGTCAAATTAAAAAATCCCTCCTTTTTGGGACCACCCTCATTTTGATAGATGTCACCACCAGGGGTGCAAATGAGACATTCTCTATTAGATGCAATGGTTTTTCCGTATTGGGACCATGATTTATGTCATCTCTTGTTCACACCTCCTCATATGGAAGCTACTTTTCCTTGTTGATGGCTCAAGAAGGGTAGAAATACAGGAACACACACACACGCACACACATTGTTGTATTTCTTACCTTCTTGAGACCTCCGAATAATGCCTCCCTCTTTAGGACCACCTTTTCTAGATATATAAAGATTTGTATTGACAACATTAATAATATATACATACTATACTAATATAAAAAAGCTTGTTGTGAAAAATGAGTTGGAATTTCACAAGAAAAACGTCTGAATTTCACAAGAAAAACAAAATTTTACTCAACGCAAGTCAACATTTTTCAAAAAAAAATTAAAATGTTTGCAATATTATGATACAAGTTGGAATTTTACTCAATAACAGTCTCAATTTTACAAGAATAGATTAAAATGTTGGCAAATTTACGAAAAGAGTTGTCATTTTATTTGACAAAAATCACAATTTTATAAGAAAACTTAAAAATGTTGGCAATATTATAATAATAATCGGAATTTTTACTTGGCAAAATTATGACAAAGGTCCTAATTTTACTCCAAAAATGTCACTATTTTAAAAGAACAACAAAACAATTGAGAATATTGGGATACAAAGTCAAAATTTTATATGACAAACGTCACCATTTTGCATTAAAAAGTAATAATTTTACGGGAAAATCTTGCAATATCACAGAAACAGAAAGAATACGAGAAATTGCTCGCAATTTGTTGTTGTTAATTGTTTTTTAATCTTCATTATTTACTTCAAGTTATTACAGTATGTCTCTATATACATATTTATTTATTTGTATTCATTTTGGCCAAAGGGGGCACATTCTAATTTCTTACACACACTTGTTATTTCATATGTTGACTAGAGGGGGAGCACTTTTAAAACCGACATACAGTCAAGTTAAAAAATCCCTCCTTTTTGGGACCACCCTCATTTTGATAGATGTCACCACCAGGGGTGCAAATGAGACATTCTCTATTAGATGCAATGGTTTTTCCCGTATTGGGACCATGATTTATGTCATCTCTTGTTCACACCTCCTCATATGGAAGCTACTTTTCCTTGTTGATGGCTCAAGAAGGGTAGAAATA
>NC_084741.1:7093215-7098215 GCF_033978785.1 Entelurus aequoreus | reverse complement strand
ATGAAAAAAACAGCATTCCCTCTCATGTGATATTGCTTAATTAACATTAATGATGTGCACTTTAACAACTAGGCTTACAACTATACCTAATATATAAAGGGGTGGAAAAGTGACTATTACCTGCAGGGCAAACATTAGCTAACCAGAAGGCAATAACAATGTAAACAAAAAACACCTGCTTAAAAGATCTAATACAAATGTCCCTGAGGAATGTAAGGTGGGAGTACTGTAATTACCTAGCGTTACATTATTATTTTCCATAACAATTTAGCCCCCTCCACAATATTAACCCGACGTTAAAACAGAACTAGCTATTTATTGATTAGCAATTGCCGAATCATGTAACATTAGCTTAATGCTAAAAAGCCAGGTTACTATCACATTCTGTAACAGACAAATAATTTCATGTAGGCTAACGTTACCTACCTGCTACCTCTGTCTTTTTCTCGTTTCTCCTCCTCTTCTTTTCACTTTTTTCTTCCCTGGGCACCTGACAGTTTTGGCCGTTTTGACATCTTGTGTTGATTTTTTGATGTGGTGACGTCCAAAAAGAGTCATGATACGGGAAGGGAGGGGGCGCACCGTGCGGGGGTAGGGGGGGGGGGGGGGGGGCGTAATGTATATATATTGTGGAGCATCACAATACCTCCAAACAGGTGAGACTGGGCAGAGGGCCAGCCATCACAGTGAAAGCATGCACCAGGAGGTCAAACTACGCCACTCTTTAGGTGTGGTCATTGAAGGCAAGTACATCCCTAATTTTATCCTCAATCAGGCTGAGGTGTGGCCACCTGCCCCAAGGCAGCTGTGGCAGGTTGGCAATCACTGTGTTGGAGTTAAATAGCACCTCGGTGTTTGACTCATGGTGTGGCTGGCTCCCTGCTGGGAAAGGTCTGCTTCCATCGGGCGGTAAGTGTGTTGCTCCACTGAAATATAGTTTGTAAATTAGTCTGCTAAATGTGTAAGATGTTTGATTCATTGAATGCTGGGATTTATTTAACTTTGCACTGATCAGTTTCTTTGCTATATGTTCCAGGCAATTTAGGAGACATGAAAAAGACTTGGAAAAAGTGACAATTTGTTTGTTTCAATGGAAGCCCCAATCGGGAAGAACTTTAAGTTAACCTTTATTCAGAAAAACTGACTGAATAAAACAACGCTGCGGCGTTTGAACTTTAAACAAAACTGTCTCTGGGAGGTTGGTTTGTGACCGCGCATCACAAATTGGTGGAGAATGCGGGCATAGAAGACCCTCCCCAACCACAGTATGGAGCAAGCAGTAATGGCGCTTTTGCAAAGCCAGGCGGAGTTGCAGAATGCGATGAAGGAACTGCTCAAGATGGTCGACAAAGACGAAGCAGTGGTTCGAGCCCCGGGGGGAGTCCTCACCAAACAAGGCCCCGAGGACGACGTTGAAGCCTATTTGGAGCTCTTTGAGCGCACTGCTACAAGGGAGCGATGGCCACCCGGTGAGTGGGCAGGAATAATTGCCCCGTTCCTCATTGGGGAGGCCCAGCACGCCTGCCGTGACCTGCCAGCAGAGGACGCACGAGACTACCCCAAGCTCAAGGCCGCCATATTAGCAAGCCATGGGTACAGCCTACCAGCTAGGGCTCAGCGATACCACGCCTGGGCCTACTGTGCCAGCCAGCCGCCCAGGGCCCACCTCGCAGAGCTGCTACGTCTTACCAAGGGCTGGCTGATGAGTGGCGGGGAGACACCCTGGATCCAAAGATTGGTGATTGATCGGTGTATTTGAGCTTTGCCGCCCGATGCTAGAAAGTATGCTGCGCAGGTGAGCCCCACCTCCCTGGATTCTCTGGTAGCTCTGTTGGAGAACTACCAAGTTAGCAACGAGATGCTCCGAACCACCAGAGCTGAGCCAAGCCGCCCCACCCCTGCTGAAAGGATGGGTCGTGAGCGCCGGCGATCTCCGCCCCATACTCCTCCACGTAATTCCCCAAGGGATAGGAACCCACCGGAAAGGTGGGCCCGGCCCCCCAGAAGGTGCTATGTCTGCGGGCGAGAAGGCCACATCTCCTGGGCCTGTCCGGAGCGGGACCGAGACGTCTCAATGCCGTCTGCCGCCAGCTCGGGTGCCCACCGACCTTGCTTGCACACCGGGGACACCGGCCGACCCCATGCCTCCCTGCCGGTGCGGGTGGGAGGTACCGACGCCCATGCCCTGATTGATTCTGGCAGCGTCGTCACCTTGGTGAGGGCTGACTACGCTGGTCCTGTCGGCTCAGACACCGTCCCGGTCACCTGCGTCCATGGTGATGTCCGCCATTATCCGGTCAGTCATATCCGGGTCCAGACCCCCCGTGGAGACGCCGTTGTGGCTGCTGGGGTGGTCCCCAACCTACCTGTCCCTCTGCTGATAGGCACGGATTGTGTCCTCTTCCAGCGGTATTGGAACCCAGGCCGCCGCCGCCCACATCTTCCCCGACAAACAAGACGCCGGGACCGGCGCCCCGCAGCCTCGACCCCGCGGACCGCATTCCCCACCTTCCGAGCACCTAGAGGAACCTCACCAGGAAGTGGAGCATCTGAGAGAGACGCCAGTGGGGGAGAGACCCCTCCAGCCAGGGAAGACCCCTTCTCTGAGTTCCCGCTCATGCCGGTCGAGGGGAATCCACCTCAAGGCGAGTACGCCACAGCCCAATGGGCTGACCCGAACCTGGAAATGGCCCGCCAAAGCATCGCCACCATAGACGGTCAACTGGTCGCTGGGGTGAGTGGGGTGTCTTATCCTCATTTTTTGGTAAAAGCGGGTCTGTTGTACCGAAGTGAAAAAACTAAGGGGGGGGAAGTTGTCGAACAACTATTAGTGCCGAAAAGTTTTGTCACCCGGGTGTTGTACCTCGCTCACTCCCACCAATTAGGGGCTCATCTGGGAGCCCAGAAGACTTACGACCGAGTGGTTGCACGTTTTTATTGGCCTGGGGTGAAACGAGCCGTCGAGGACTTTTGTCGCACATGTCCGGAATGTCAAAAAGCGGCACCGCGGCCCTTTCTCCGGAATCCCCTCATACCCCTTCCTATTATTGAGACACCATTTTCACGGATAGCTATGGACATTGTGGGGCCGTTGCCAAAATCGTCTCGTGGACACCGCTATATACTTGTCATTGTCGATTATGCAACCCGATACCCCGAGGCCATTCCCTTGCGTGTTGCTACAGCCAAGAATGTTGCCCATGAACTACTCATGCTTTTTAGCCGGGTTGGAATAGCAGATGAGGTTTTGACGGACCAGGGTACCTGTTTTATGGCCCGTGTAATGACAGCGTTGTATAAATGGCTTAAGATAAAACAGATAAGAACCTCCGTCTATCACCCACAAACTAACGGACTAGTGGAACGCTTTAATTCAACCTTGAAGACAATGTTAAGGAAACTGGTTGAAATTGACGGGAAAGACTGGGACCAATTAATTCCTTATGTACTGTTTGCTATTCGTGAAGTGCCACAAGCCTCTACAGGTTTTTCCCCTTTTGAGCTGCTCTACGGGCGTAATCCACGGGGTCTGCTGGACCTCGCCAAGCAAGCCTGGGAAAGTCAGCCCTCCCCCCACCGGAACGTTATAGACCACGTGGAACACCTACAGGAGAGAGCCAGAAGGGTATGGCCACTGGTCCGGAACCATATGGAAAAGGCTCAAGCTGCCCAGGCACGAACATACAACAAGGGCGCCCGTCTCCGTGAGTTTAAGGTGGGTGACCTTGTCTTAGTATTGGTCCCGACGGCAGAGTGCAAATTCTTGGCTAAATGGCACGGCCCGTACGAGATCACTGAGCGAGTGGGGGCCGTCAACTACCGTGTGCAGCAACCCGGCCGGAGGAAAGGTTTGCAGCTGTATCATGTAAATGTATTGAAAAGATGGCACACTGCTGCACCTTTGCCTAGCCCTGCCCTTCTAACGGACCTCTCTTCCCAGAAACCCGCCGTCAATGTAGGCGTAGACCTTGGCCCAACACAAGTCCAAGATGTCCAAGAGCTCTTGGGCCGCTACCGGGACATTTTTGCAGAGATGCCCGGGCGCACCCATGTCATAGAACATGACATAGAGACCCCGCCTGGGAAGGTGATCAGGCAACGACCATACAGGGTCCCAGAAGCGCGGAGGGAAGCGATAAAAGAAGAGGTAAAAAAGATGCTTGACCAAGGCGTCATTGAAGAGTCCTACAGCCCTTGGTCCAGTCCAATTGTCATCGTCCCTAAACCAGATGGCTCCTTGAGGTTTTGCAACAACTTCCGAAAACTAAACGAAATCTCCACCTTCGATGCATATCCCATGCCTAGAGCCGATGAGCTGATTGACCGCCTTGGACCTGCCCGCTTTGTCAGCACCATGGACTTGACAAAAGGTTATTGGCAGGTACCCCTGACCCAGAGAGCCAAACCCAAGACGGCCTTCTCAACTCCAGATGGCTTGTTCCAGTACACTGTCCTCCCCTTCGGCATCCACGGGGCCCCTGCGACCTTCCAGCGCATGATGGACCGAATCCTCCGTCCTCACCAAGCCTATGCCGCCGCCTACCTTGATGACATCGTGGTCCACAGCGCAACCTGGGCCCACCATCTGGAACACCTGGAGGCTGTCCTCAGGGCCCTTCGTCAGGCTGGTCTAACAGCGAACGCCAAGAAGTGCCGGGTAGGATGGACCGAAACCGACTACCTCGGGTATACGATAGGCCGGGGGTGTGTGCGACCCCAAGCCCAGAAGGTGGAGAAGATACGGAATTGGCCCCGCCCCATCACTAAAAGACAGGTGCAGTCCTTCTTAGGTCTGATCGGCTACTACCAGAAGTTTATCAAAGACTTTGCCACAATAGCGGCCCCCCTCAACGACCTCACGCGCCAACGGTCAACCCACCGAGTATCTTGGACCACTGAAACGGAAGGGGCCTTCGAGAAGCTAAAGCAGGCTCTGTGTGAGGAACCCATCCTTGTTGCACCTGACTTCACGAAGCCATTCGTCCTCCACACAGATGCCT
>NC_084741.1:7075715-7088215 GCF_033978785.1 Entelurus aequoreus | reverse complement strand
TTTATTTACATAGCCCTAAATCACAAGTGTCTCAAAGGGCTGCACAAGCCACAACGGCAACCGCAGTACAGAGCCCACATAAGGGCAAGGAAAAACTCACAACCCCTATGGGACACCGATGTGAATGACTATGAGAAACCTTGGAGAGGACCGCATGTGTGGG
This sequence comes from Entelurus aequoreus, assembly GCF_033978785.1. NCBI lineage: Eukaryota > Metazoa > Chordata > Actinopteri > Syngnathiformes > Syngnathidae > Entelurus > Entelurus aequoreus. The sequence goes on along the minus strand of NC_084741.1, from coordinate 7,088,052 downwards.
TAACCCCCCCCCCCCCCCCCCCCGACCCCCTCTAGGGGAGACCGGATGCAATGGACGTCGAGTGGGTCTAGCATAATATTGTAAAAGTCCAGTCCATAGTGGATCTAACATAATAGTGAGAGTCCAGTCCATAGTGGATCAAACATAATAGTGAGAGTCCAGTCCATAGTGGATCTAACATAATAGTGAGAGTCCAGTCCATAGTGGATCTAACATAATAGTGAGAGTCCAGTCCATAGTGGATCTAACATAATAGTGTGAGAGTCCAGTCTATAGTGGATCTAACATAATAGTGTGAGAGTCCAGTCCATAGTGGATCTAACATAATAGTGTGAGAGTTCAGTCCATAGTGGATCTAACATAATAGTGAGGGTCCAGTCCATAGTGGATCTAACATAATAGTGAGAGTCCAGTCCATAGTGGATCTAACATAATAGTGTGAGAGTTCAGTCCATAGTGGATCTAACATAATAGTGAGAGAGTCCAGTCCATAGTGGATCTAACATAATAGTGAGAGAGTCCAGTCCATAGTGGATCTAACATAATAGTGAGAGAGTCCAGTCCATAGTGGATCTAACATAATAGTGTGAGAGTCCAGTCCATAGTGGATCTAACATAATAGTGTGAGTCCAGTCCATAGTGGATCTAACATAATAGTGTGAGTCCAGTCCATAGTGGATCTAACATAATAGTGTGAGTCCAGTCCATAGTGGATCTAACATCATAGTGAGAGTCCAGTCCATAGTGGATCTAACATAATAGTGACAGTCCAGTCCATAGTGGATCTAACATAATAGTGACAGTCCAGTCCATAGTGGATCTAACATAATAGTGAGAGTCCAGTCCATAGTGGGGCCAGCAGGAGACAATCTCGAGCGGAGACGGGTCAGCAGCACAGAGATGTCCCCAACCGATGCACAGGCGAGCGGTCCACCCCGGGTCCCGACTCTGGACAGCCAGCACCGGACTTGTGTCCCTCCCCTCCTCCACAAGGAAGAGGGGGGCAGAGGAGAAAAGAAAAGAAACGGCAGATCAACTGGTCTAAAAAGCGAGGTCTATTTAAAGGCTAGAGTATACAAATTAGTTTTAAGACGGGACTTCAATGCTTGACTTGTCACTGCAATCCTGGCTTCAAACGACGTTAGATGTTTTCCACATTAATTGTGACTTTCTCTTGGACTTTTCCCCCAAGTTAACACTTATTTCACTTATCAACCCCCGCCAAAAAAATAAAAAATACAATAAAATAAAACAGTTTAAATTCCCAGCAGGGTGCTGGCGCGACACCAGCTTGTGTTACTTTCTGCATGGCTGCTGCCGAGTCTTCAAGAGGCTCCTCTGAAGCTCCTCAGCTGATGCCGAGCTGGAAACCATCAGGCAGCCATCAAAGGGACCAAGGCGGCACCGGCTCCCTGCTTTTTTTTGTTTGTTTGTTTCTTTTACCCTAGACTTAAAAGCAGTAATGCTCGGAAGCCTATTTTAGATATGGCGGCGAGGACTTTTAATGTCTAATGCACACTGCTGGGCTCGGCGGTAGAAAACGAGCCCTTCAAACAAACGAGCGAGAAAGTCGGAGCACTCCGTGCTTGAAGAGACGCGCTGCTGGTGTGAATGAGAGCGGCGGCTGCTGCTAATGTCATTTGAGTGAGAGTGCCGCTGTGACTTTCCACTGGAGAGGACTAGTAGTCGTCTGCGTTCATGGCAAAAATGGCAAAGTTCTGCGACATTCTGCGTAATTAGAGATGTCCGATAATATCGGTGTTAGAATAATTGTTTGTTAGCTATCACAAAAAACTTTGGGTTGAAATGAGTTCCAGGCAAAAGGACAGGGGCTGTCTTTGAGGCCTACCAAGAGGAAGAATGCTCGTAAAACTCCACTGTGACTTCAAAGCGGAGAGATGACAGGATCTGCCCAATTTCCAGACCAACTCTTTTTGAAGTATTTTACGAAGAATTTTTGAATTATTTTATCAATCAATCAATCAATCAATGTTTATTTATATAGCCCTAAATCACAAGTGTCTCAAAGGGCTGTACAAGCCACAACGACATCCTCGGTACAGAGCCCACATACGGGCAAGGAAAAACTCACCCCAGTGGGACGTCGGTGAATGACTATGAGAAACCTTGGAGAGGACCGCATATGTGGGTAACCCCCCCCCTCTAGGGGAGACCGAAAGCAACGGATGTCGAGTGGGTCTGACATAACATTGTGAAAGTCCAGTCCACAGTGGATCCAACACATCAGCGGGAGTCCAGTCCACAGCGGGGCCAACAGGAAACCATCCCGAGCGGAGACGGGTCAGCAGCGCAGAGATGTCCCCAACCGATGCACAGGCTAGTGGTCCACCCGGGGTCCCGACTCTGGACAGCCAGCACTTCATCCATGGCCACCGGACCTATGCAACTCCCCCTCGCAAGGGACAGGGGAGAAGAGGAGAGAAGAAAAGAAACGGCAGATCAACTGGTCTAAAAAAGGGGGGTCTATTTAAAGGCTAGAGTATACAAATGAGTTTTAAGATGGGACTTAAATGCTTCTACTGAGGTAGCATCTCTAACTGTTACCGGGAGGGCATTCCAGAGTATTGGAGCCCGAATAGAAAACGCTCTATAGCCCGCAGACTTTTTTTTGGCTCTGGGAATCACTAATAAGCCGGAGTTCTTTGAACGCAGATTTCTTGTCGGGACATATGGTACAATACAATCGGCGAGATAGGCTGGAGCTAAACCGTGTAATATTTTATACGTAAGTAGTAAAACCTTAAAGTCGCATCTTAAGTGCACAGGAAGCCAGTGCAGGTGAGCCAGTATAGGCGTAATATGATCAAACTTTCTTGTTTTTGATGAGGTTTTATGACCTTTTCTTTTGAACTGTTCGGTAACCAAAGGCAACGCTGTTTACGACCCACTTCCCTCTGGAAGCAGCGGTGGTCAGGTGGGGGGAGAAAGTCAAATAAAGAAGGAGGAGTGCAATCTTTTGGCAGAGCGTGCTGAGATACTGTGCAAGGGTACAGTGTGTCCAGACGTGTCTCCTCAATTGAGTCCAAATTGAATTCTGTCTCTGTTTAATTCTTTGCCTCTTGTCTTGTTTAATAGATGTCGTCAGTGTTTGAACCTGACAATCGGACTGTTAATATTATCGAACGATAAATGATGGAAAATGTAATATCGGAAAATATCGGTATCGGTGTCAAAAAGAAACATTTCTGACTTTTTAAAAGGCCGCTGTGTACACGGACGTAGGGAGAAGTACAGAGCGCCAATAAACTTTAAAGGCCTACTGAAATGATATTTTTTTATTTAAACGGGGATAGCAGATCCATTCTATGTGTCATACTTGATCATTTCGCGATATTGCCATATTTTTGCTAAAAGGATTTAGTAGAGAAAATCGACGATAAAGTTCGCAACTTTTGCTCGCTGATAAAAAAAAGCCTTGCCTGTAGCGGAAGTAGCGTGACATCACAGGAGCTAGTATTCCTCACAATTCCCCGTTGTTTACAATGGAGCGAGAGATTCGGACCGAGAAAGTGATGATTACCCCATTAATTTGAGCGAGGATGAAAGATTCGTAGATGAGGAACGTTACAGTGAAGGACTTGAGAGACAGTGCAGGATGTATCTTTTTTCGCTCTGACCGTAACTTAGGTACAAGCTGGCTCATTGGATTCCACACTCTCTCCTTTTTCTATTGTGGATCACAGATTTGTATTTTAAACCACCTGGGATACTATATCCTCTTGAAAATGAGGGTCGAGAACGCGAAATGGAAATTCAGTGCCTTTTTATCTCCACGACAATACATCGGCGAAATGCTTTAGCTACGAGCTAACGTGATAGCATCTTGCTTTAACTGCATATAGAAACAAAAAAATAAAGCCCTGACTGGAAGGATAGATAGAAAATCAACAATACTATTAAACCGTGGACATGTAAATACACGGTTAATGCTTTCCAGGCTGGCGAAGGTTAACAATGCTGTGCTAACGACGCCATTGAAGCTAACTTAGCAACTTAGCAACGGGACCTCACAGAGCTATGCTAAAAACATTAGCTCTCCACCTACGCCAGCCAGCCCTCATCTACTCATCAACACCCGTGCTCACCTGCGTTCCAGCGATCGGCAGAAGGACGAAGGACTTCACCCGATGCGTTTGGCGACCCGGAGACGTAGGAAGTCTAGGTGACGTCGGCGGCTAGCGCGGCTAGCGCGGCTAGCGCGGCTAGCGCGGCTAGCGCGGCTAGCGCGGCTAGCGCGGCTAGCGCTCCAACAAAGTCCTCCTGGTTGTGTTGCTGTAGTCCGCTGCTAATACACCGATCCCACCTACAACTGTCTTCTTTGCAGCCTTCATTGTTCATTAAACAAATTGCAAAAGATGTCCAGAATACTGTGGAATTATGAAATGAAAACAGAGCTTTTTGTATAGGATTCTACGGGGTACCATAACTTCCGTTACTCTGACTTCGTCACGCGCATACGTCATCATACCGCGACGTTTCAGCCGGATATTTCCCGGGAAGTTTTAAATGTCACTTCATAAGTTAACCCGGCCGTATTGGCATGTGTTGCAATGTTAAGATTTCATCATTGATATATAAACTATCAGACTGCGTGGTCGCTAGTAGTGGCTTTCAGTAGGCCTTTAAAGGCACTGCCGGTCCAATCACATAATATCTACGGCTTTTCAGACATATTATCTGGTGTTTTGTTTTACAATAATATGCAAAACCAACTTTTCTTACCTTCTGGAACTTCAGATGTGTATTTGAGATCTGCATAAGTCCTGAAAATGTACGCGCGTCCGCCTTTGTAGTCCACAAGCTTCTTCTTTTTTATCTATCTTCTTGTTATGGGACATTCACACTCTGCTGTTGCCATTTCTAATATAAAGTCGTGTAAATTTCTTACTTATATATGTCAGTAAACTGGCCATGAAAGCGCTAAAACATACCGGTGTAGTGAGTTTACATTGTTCACCCAAGGAACTTTAGTTATTAGAGAATTCCGGTGGGAAGGTCTTTCACGGGACACGTTGTTGTTGCAAAGTGTCGCTGTGAGTTTCCACTGGAGAGGACTAGCATTCATGCCAAAAATGGCGAAGTTCTGCGATACCTAACATGCTGCGTAATTAGAGATGTCCGATAATATCGGACTGCCGATATTATCGGCCGATAAATGCTTGAAAATGTATATCGGAAATTATCGGTATCGGTTTCAAAAAGTAAAATGTATGACTTTTTAAAACGCCGCTGTGTACACGGACGTAGGGAGAAGTACAGAGCGCCAATAAACCTTAAAGGCACTGCCTTCGCGAGCCGGTCCAATCACATAATATCTTCGGCTTTTCACACACACAAGTGAATGCAAGGCATACTTGGTCAACAGCCATACAGGTCACACTGAGGGTTGCCGTATAAACAACTTTAACACTGTTACAAATATGCGCCACACTGTGAACCCACACCAAACAAGAATGACAAACACAATTCTTGAGAACATCCGCACCGTAACACAACATAAACACAACAGAACAAATACCCAGAACCCCTTGCAGCACTCATTCTTCCGGGACGCTACAATATACACCCCCGCTACCCCCTACCCCTCCCCTAAACCCCATCCACCTCAACCTCCTCATGCTCTCTCAGGGAGAGCATGTCCCAGAATCCAAGCTGCTGTTTTGAGGCATGTTGAAAAAAATGCATTTTGTGACTTCAATAATAAATATGGCAGTGCCATGTTAGCATTTTTTTTCCCATAACTTGAGTTGATTTATTTTGTAAAACCTTGTTACATTGTTTAATGCATCCAGCGGGGCATCACAACAAAATAAGTAGGGATGTCCGATAATGGCTTTTTGCCGATATACGATATTCCGATATTGTCCAACTCTTTAATTACCAATACCGATATCAACCGATACCGATATCAACCGATATATGCAGTCGTGGAATTAACACATTATTATGCCTAATTTGGACAACCAGGTATGGTGAAGATAAGGTACTTTTTTAAAAAAATTGTAAAATAAGATAAATAAATTTAAAAAAAATTATTGAATAAAAAAGAAAGTAAAACAATATAAAAACAGTTACATAGAAACTAGTAATGAATGAAAATTAGTAAAATTAACTGTTAAAGGTTAGTATTAATAGTGGACCAGCAGCACGCACAATCATGTGTGCTTACGGACTGTATCCCTTGCAGACTGTATTGATATATATTGATATATAATGTAGGAAGCAGAATATTAATAACAGAAAGAAACAACCCTTTTGTATGAATGGGGGAGGGAGGTTTTTTGGTTTGGTGCACAAATTGTAAGTGTATCTTGTGTTTTTTACGTGGATTTAATAAAAATAAAAAATTTAAAAAAAAAATAAAATAAAAAAAAACGATACTGATAATAAAAAAAACGATACCGAGAATTTCTGATATTACATTTTAATGCATTTATCGGCCGATAATATCGGCAGACCGATATTATAGGACATCTCTATTTGTAAGCTTTACAATATAACTAAAACTATTCTTACTTACTAAACTGTCCCATGTGTGATGTCATCGAAAATGGCCCATTCATCAGCAGTGCGCCTTATAATCTGGTGCGCCCTATGGTCTGGAAAATATGGTAGCTTTGAAGGAACAAGAGGGAGCACAGCAGAACCAGCAGCAGCGTGAATTATAATTTGTTCTGTCTTGAAAGAAACTGGAAGTTACAAAATGAAAGTGTTACTAAATACAAAATAACAGTAATGTCCAAACATAGTTCTGTGACATAGGTCACGTCTGGTTTGGGGATCATGTTATTGTATTCTTTCGAAAAGAAACGGGTAAAAAGTAAGGATTTCTATGTAATGCGATTTTGGGAATAATTAATGCTCGATTCTAAACCACGCATCTCACCTGTATCGTAGAAGGTTCTGGCTCCAAGCCGAGAAATTGGTCAACTTTGGAAAATACACACACTCCCAACTTCATGCTACCTGGCTCTCAACAAACGGAACACAGCATAAGACTAGCGCAAACTAGCAAGGAAGCATTTTTTTTTTTAATCTGAAGAGTGAAGATGACTCTGACTTTACCTGCTCATGTGCTGCAAGATACAGACATCCCACACACACACAATCCACCATGTCACGTCTGCTTTGCTAATTTGCCAATTGCTTAATTGCTAATTTTATTGTATTTGTTCGAAAAGAAACGGGTAAAAAGTAAGGATTTCTATGAAATGCGATTTTGGGAATAATTAATGCTCGATTCTAAACCACACATCTCACCTGTATCGTAGAAGGTTCTGGCTACAAGCCGAGAAATTAGTCAACTTTGGAAAAACACACGCTCCCAACTTGATGCTACCTGGCTCTCAACAAACGGAACTCAGCAAAATAGCAAGGAAGCATTTTTTTACCTGAAGAGTGAAGATTACTCTGACTTTACCAGCTCAAGTGCTGCAAGATACAGCCATCCCACACACATAATCCACCATGTCACGTCTGGTTTGCTAATTTGCCAATCGCTTAATTGCTCATTTGCTAATTTTATTGTATTTTTTCGAAAAGAAACGGGTAAAAAGTAAGGATTTCTATGAAATGCGATTTTGGGAATAATTGATGCTCAATTCTATACCACGCATCTCACCTGTATCGTAGAAGGTTTTGGCTCCAAGCCGAGAAATTGGTCAACTTCGGAAAAACACACGCTCCCAACTTGATGCTACCTGGCTCTCAACAAACGGAACTCAGCAAAATAGCAAGAAAGCATTTTTTTTTTTATCTGAAGAGTGAAGATTACTCTGACTCTACCAGCTCATGTGCTGCAAGATACAGCCATCCCACACACAATCCACCATGTCACGTCTGCTTTGCTAATTTTCCAATTGCTAAATTGCTAATTTGCTAATTTTATTGTATTTTTTTTTAAAAAGAAAAGGGTAAAAAGTAAGGATTTCTATGAAATGCGATCTTGGGAATAATTGATGCTCGATTCTAAACCACGCATCTCACCTGTATCGTAGAAGGCTGTGGCTCCAAGCCGAGAAATTGGTCAACTTCGGAAAAACACATGCTACCAACTTGATGCTACCTGGCTCTCAACAAACGGAACTCAGCATAAAACTATCGCAAACTAGCAAGGAAGCATTTTTTTTTTATCTGAAGAGTGAAGATTACTCTGACTTTACCAGCTCAAGTGCTGCAAGATACAGCCATCCCACACACACACAATCCACCATGTCACGTCTGGTTTGCTAATTTGCCAATTGCTTAATTGCTAATATGCTAATTTTATTGTATTTTTCGAAAAGAAACGGGTAAAAAGTAAGGATTTCTATGAAATGCGATTTTGGGAATAATTAATGCTCGATTCTAAACCACGCATCTCACCTGTATCGTAGAAGGTTCAGGCTACAAGCCGAAAAATTGGTCAACTTTGGAAAATACACACGCTCCCAACTTGATGCTACCTGACTCTCAACAAACGGAACTCAGCAAAATAGCAAGGAAGCATTTTTTTTTATTTTAAGAGTGAAGATTACTCTGACTTTACCAGCTCATGTGCTGCAAGATACAGCCATCCCACACACAATCCACCATGTCACGTCTGGTTTGCTAATTTGCCAATTGCTTAATTGCTCATTTTATTGTATTTTTTCAAAAAGAAACGGGTAAAAAGTAAGGATTTCTATGAAATGCGATTTTGGGAATAATTGATGCTCGATTCTAAACCACGCATCTCACCTGTATCGTAGAAGGTTCTGGCTCCAAGCGGAGAAATTGGTCAACTTCGGAAAAACACACGCTACCAACTTGATGCTACCTGGCTCTCAACAAACGGAACTCAGCAAAATAGCAAGGAAGCATTTTTTTTAATCTGAAGAGTGAAGATTACTCTGACTTTACTAGCTCATGTGCTGCAAGATACAACCATCCCACACACAATCCACCATGTTACGTCTGCTTTGCTAATTTGCTAATTGCTAAATTGCTAATTTGCTAATTTTATTGTATTTTTTTTTTTAAAGAAAAGGGTAAAAAGTAAAGATTTCTATGTGATGCGATCTCGAGAATATCGGGATCTGTATTTTACGGACCCCAACGGACGCGTTATGTCGAACTTTGAGTGCATTTTTGGGGTCCCCTACACAGTAAATTCCATAGTGTCAAATCAACACTTAAAGAGTTGAATTTAACACTATTCCCGAGTCTATATGGTCCTAACCTGAGCTGGTGCTGAATTTACTCTTTCCATAGTGTTAAATTTATAGAGTCAAATGAACACTAAATAGAGTCGAAAATTGTTACACTGTAGTGTTGTTCAACTTATTTTTGAACTCTGATTAGTGTAAACATTACTCTTGAGTAGTGTTGATAAATGACTCTTCTGTGGTGATAAATGTACACCAAGTTAAATGTGTTTGCTCATTAACACTGCTTTGGTGTTCAAATAACTCTGATAAGGTTAGATAAGACACTAATATGTTGATTATTCACTCCCTTGCAGTGAAGAAAAAAATATTTAGTAAATAGTACAAATGTTTTAACATTGCAGTGTAACAAAAATTCACTCAGTGGAAGTAAAAAAAAAAAAAAAAAAAAAAAGATCATAATACCTGGGATTTATATAGCGCTTTTCTAAGTACCCAAAGTCGCTTTACATGTTAAAAACCCATCATTCATTCACACCTGGTGGTGGTAAGCTACTTTCGTAGCCACAGCTGCCCTGGGGTAGACTGACGGAAGCGTGGCTGCCAATTTGCGCCTACGGCCCCTCCGACCACCACCTATCATTCATTCAACATTCATTCACCAGTGTGAGCGGCACCGGGGGCATGGGTGAAGTGTCCTGCCCAAGGACACAACGGCATGGTAAGAGGCGGGGAGCGAACCTGCAACCCTCAGGTTTCTGACACGGGCGCTCTACCCACTACGCCATGCCGCCCCTGATAAAATAATCAGAGAAACTTCTGTACGCTGCAAGACACTCAGATACTAAGTAGGTCATTATTCTTTGGGGAGACATTTTAGATCTTGTGCCATAGAGCAGTGGTCCCCAACCACCGGGCCGTGGCCCGGTACCGGTCCGCGGACCGATTGGTACCGGGCCGCAGACTGTATTGATCTATATTGATATATAATGTATATATTGTGTTTTTTATGTTGATTTCATATATATATTTTTTTTATTTTTTCTTTTTATTTATTTTTTTAAATTTCTTGTGCGGCCCGGTACCGGTCCGCGGACCGATTGGTACCGGGCCGCAGACTGTATTGATCTATATTGATATATAATGTATATATTGTGTTTTTTATGTTGATTTCATATATATATATATGTATATATATTTTTTTTTTTTTAATTTCTTGTGCGGCCCGGTACCGGTCCGCGGACCGATTGGTACCGGGCCGCACAAGAAATTAAAAAAAAAAAAAAAAAAAAAAAAAAAAAATTATGAAATCAACATAAAAAACACAATATATACATTGTATATCAATATAGATCAATACATTCTGCAGGGATACAGTCCGTAAGCACACATGATTGTATTTATTTATGTTAAAAAAAAAAGTTTTTTTTTTTTTTGTTTTTTTTTTAAATACACCCGCCCCCGCCCCCCCCCCTAAGAAGTCTGCTAAGAGTTGACTTAAGACTAAATAAATTCTTCGCTGAAAGCTGCACTTAAAAGTTAGTTATCAAGCGTCTTACTCACACTTTCAGCGAAGTGTAGGACTGAATCTTAAATGTCACACTCAGAGCTGAATTACGACATTACTATGTGCCGTAAACGGAATTTTAGGTGACGTCATTTCTGTGTCCATAGAAATGACCAATCATGGAAGGGAATCCGTTGTCTAAGAATAAAGAAATATCTTGGAAATATTGAAGTGGACAATGGGAGTGTATATTTTGACAATAAACTACAAAATAATACAAAACAAACTAGTCCCCGCCGGCACTCACGCTACCGCTCCCTCTCTTCTCTCGCCCACACACTCACTGACGTCACTCACCTCACGGCCACACACATACGCTACTGTCATAACATTTTCTTTCCAATTCATTAATTAGGCAACTAATTTGAAACTGGTGTGGGTGGCTCTATATATACTAGCCCACTGCAGACACATGCAGAAATCAACAAGGAATCGAAAAGTATTAAATCTGTGACAAAAATAATATCCGCTCTGTCTAAACGATACCGTTTGATCAGCTGCTCGTCATAATAAAAAAAAAACATTGTTCCGTTCCCTGAACGTTCGCGCACCTCTGAAGGTCTCTTAAATATCGTGGAGAGTAGGAGTGATTCTTAGACTTAAGAACGTTGATAAAAAGCTTTTATTCTTAAGTTTGAGAGGAGGACTACATTTCGCAAATTGTCAGGACTTAAGTGTAAAATGGCACTCTAAGAAGGTTGATAAGTACGGCCCCAGATCTAGTCCTCATTTCAAAATGTTTTAGTTTTTTTTATGTTGTTTTTTTTTTGTTTGTTTGTTTTCCCGCCCTTTTTCGTCGAACAAAACTATGTTTTCAATGGCAAACACACGACATGTGCAAAATCTTCCACCAAACATATTTTTCAAAGTGGAATATTTGATGTGAAGTAATGGGAGCCTTGGATAGGTCAATAATTCATAATAACATTGATTTTGATTCAATATTATGTTTTGAGCAATGACCGTTTGAAAGCAAAAAAAAATCAGCTTTGTTTTATTGGTCTACATTGCAACTTTTTCTGAATGACATTTCACCTTTAAGCTTTTTTATTTCACTTTTGATTTGTTTTTGTTTATTAAAAAAAAAAAAAAAAAAAAAAAAAAAAGTCTGCGGGCTATAGAGCGTTTTCTATTCGGGCATCAGTACTGTGGAATGCCCTCCCGGTAACAGTTAGAGATGCTACCTCAGTAGAAACATTTAAGTCCCATCTTAAAACTCATTTGTATAATCTAGCCTTTAAATAGACCCCCCTTTTTTAGACCAGTTGATCTGCCGTTTCTTTTCTTCTCTCCTCTTCTCCCCTGTCCCTTGCGAGGGGGAGTTGCATAGGTCCGGTGGCCATGGATGAAGTGCTGGCTGTCCAGAGCCGGGACCCCGGGTGGACCACTAGCCTGTGCATCGGTTGGGGACATCTCTGCGCTGCTGACCTGTCTCCGCTCGGGATGGTTTCCTGTTGGCCCCGCTGTGGACTGGACTCCCGCTGATGTGTTGGATCCACTGTGGACTGGACTTTCACAATGTTATGTCAGACCCACTCGACATCCGTTGCTTTCGGTCTCCCCTAGAGGGGGGGGGGGGGGGGTTACCCACATATGCGGTCCTCTCCAAGGTTTCTCATAGTCA
>NC_084741.1:7015715-7070715 GCF_033978785.1 Entelurus aequoreus | reverse complement strand
TTTTCAAATTTTAATTATTGTAACTTAGTTCATTTACCAAGAGGTGTTTTTCCCATTCATTTGTTTAAGTACTAAACATTCATGTAATTCAATTCAACTTTGGTTCAAGTTTCACATAAATACGAAATGTTGTAATTTAAAGGAGTTTCGTTTTTTTTTGTTTTTTTTTTGTTTTTTTTTTGTTTTTTTTATTAAAAAAATAAAACATTTAAAAAACAATTTTTTTTTAAATTAAGGAATTTCGGTTACCAACTCTTAAGAAAGCTACTACTGGATGATTGGATGACGTCTAATAAGTTTGGAAGTTGTGAAATTGTGGAATCATCGCCACAAACCAGCAGAGAGGATTTGAAGAATATTTTGTACATTTTTTTAATTGGTATCTCTCTCTATTTGTTTCTTTTATTTTGGAGGGCGTAAAACTCAAACAAAGTCTGCAGTATTTCTAGCCAATGTGAATGTTAAAAGAGGCCGTCGGGCCTGCACTAATCAATAATTCATAAAGCCTTTGCTTATTAGGGCTTGTACCGCCTGCCATGCCTGTTCTTATGCCCCTTCAGAGCGCCATGAGAGGCAAAGCTGCAAAACAAAAAACCCAACCAAGTGCCAGCTTTTTGTTGATGCCGGACGCCCCGCTTCGTCTGCTTCTTCTCTTTCTTCGACTGCCCATCCGTGACTTCTCAGAGTTGTGGAATATGATCGCCGCTCTCTCGGCATTCCAATGAGGACGCTACGGAGGACTTGGTATGCAAGGACATGTTTTTATAGGAGGGGACTAAAAGCCTGCCGTAATTGTAACGACAAGAAAACGAAAGCACATTTCTGCTACGTAAACATATTTTCTGATTAGAGGAATTTTGCATTGTTAATGGCACTGATCCACCAGATTTGTCATTTTTTATTATATATTTTTTGACATATACCATATTTCCCGGACTATAGAACGCACTGGTACATTAGCCGCAACCTCTAAATCAGGGGTCACCAACGCGGTGCCCGCGGGCACCAGGTAGCCCGTAAGGACCAGATGAGTAGCCCGCTGGCCTGTTCTAAAAATAGCTCAAATAGCAGCACTTACCAGTGAGCTGCCTCTATTTTTTAAATTGTATTTATTTACTAGCAAGCTGGTCTCGCTTTGCCCGACATTTTTAATTCTAAGAGAGACAAAACTCAAATAGAATTTGAAAATCCAAGAAAATATTTTAAAGACTTGGTCTTCACTTGTTTGAATAAATTCATATTTTTTTTTACTTTGCTTCTTATAACTTTCAGAAAGACAATTTTAGAGTAAAAATACAACCTTAAAAATGATTTTAGGATTTTTACACACATATACCTTTTCACCTTTTAAATTCATTCCTCTTCTTTCCTGACAATTTAAATCAATGTTGAAGTAAATTTATTTTTTTTATTGTAAAGAATAATAAATACATTTTAATTCAATTATTCATTTTAGCTTCTGTTTTTTCAACGCAGAATATTTGTGAAATATTTATTCAAACTTATTATGATTTAAATTCAAAGAAATTATTCTGGCAAATCTAGAAAATCTGTAGAATCAAATTTAAATCTTATTTCAAAGTCTTTTGAATTTCTTTTAAATTTTTTGTTCTGGAAAATCTAGAAGAAATAATTATTTGTCTTTGTTAGAAATATAGCTTGGTCCAATTTGTTATATATTCTAACAAAGTGTAAATTGGATTTTAACCTATTTAAAACATGTCATCAAAATTCTAAAATTAATCTTAATCAGGAAAAATGACTAATGATGTTCCATAAATTCTTTTTTAAATTTTTTTCAAAAAGATTCGAATTAGCTAGTTTTTCTCTTCTTTTTTTCGGTTGAATTTTGAATTTTAAAGAGTCGAAATTGAAGATAAACTATGTTTCAAAATTTTATTGTCCTTTTTTTGTGTTTTCTCCTCTTTTAAACCATTCAATTAAGTGTAAATATCATTCATTATTAATAATAACATAGAGTTAAAGGTAAATTGAGCAAATTGGCTATTTCTGACAATTTATTTAAGTGTGTATCAAACTGGTAGCCCTTCGCATTAATCACTACCCAAGAAGTAGCTCTTGCTTTCAAAAAGGTTGGTGACCCCTGCTCTAAATTATAAGGGAAACATTTGCTTTCCCCATATATTAGCTACTATACCGAAAGCTGCAGATATACACTGCAAAAAGTCAGTGTTCAAAAACAAGAAGAAAAAAAAATACAAAAATGAGGGCTATTTTATTTGAACTAAGCAAAATGATCTGCCAGTAGAACAAGAAAATTTGGCTTGTCAAGACTATCCAAAAGAAGTAAAATTAGCTAACTTCAATGAACCCAAATATACCTTAAAATAAGTATATGATCACCAGTAACAAGTGCACTTTTCTTGGTAGAAAAAAAAGAGACCTTTTTGCTCAATATGTTGAAAAATATTCTTAAAGGCCTACTGAAATGATTTTTTTTTTCATTTAAACGGATAGCAGATCCGTTCTATGTGTAATACTTGATCATTTCGCGATATTGCCATATTTTTGCTGAAAGGATTTAGTAGAGAACATCGACGATAAAGTTCGCAACTTTTGCTCGCTGATAAAAAAAAAAGCCTTCCCTCATACCGGAAGTAGCGTGACGTCACAGGTTGGAGAGCTCCTCACATTTTACCATTGTTTACACCAGAGCGATTCGGACCGAGAAAGCGACGATTACCCCATTAATTTGAGCGAGGATGAAAGATTTGTGGATGAGGAACGTGAAAGTGAAGGACTAGCGTGCAGTGCAGGATGTATCTTTTTTCTCTCTGACCGTAACTTAGGTACAAGCTGGCTCATTGGATTCCACACTTTCTCCTTTTTCTATTGTGGATCACGGATTTGTATTTCAAACCACCTCGGATACTATATCCTCTTGAAAATGAGAGTCGAGAACGCGAAATGGAAATTCACAGTGACTTTTATCCCCACGACAATACATCGGCGAAGCTCTTTAGCTACGGAGCTACCTCGACCCCTGCTTGGACACGGACCTCGTTGCTTCTCTCCAGCCCCCCGACCGCTTGCCTGCCCACGGACTGCCTTCTCGCCTCGCCCCCTTCGGTCTGACGAAGGATTCATCCAACATGCACATACAACAAACTCTGGAATCGGGAGAAATTCGGGAGAATGGTTGCCCCGGGAGATTTTCGGGAGGGGCACTGAAATTCGTGAGTCTCCCGGGAAAATCGGGAGGGTTGGCAAGTATGTTCCGGACTGCCTCCCTCGATCCTCGACCCCTGCTTGGACACGGACCTCGTTGCTTCTCTCCAGCCCCCCGACCGCTTGCCTGCCCACGGACTGCCTTCTCGCCTCGCCCCCTTCGGTCTGACGAAGGATTCATCCAACACGCACATACAACAAACTCTGGAATCGGGAGAAATTCGGGAGAATGGTTGCCCCGGGAGATTTTCGGGAGGGGCACTGAAATTCGTGAGTCTCCCGGGAAAATCGGGAGGGTTGGCAAGTATGTTCCGGACTGCCTCCCTCGATCCTCGACCCTTGCTTGGACACGGACCTCGTTGCTTCTCTCCAGTCACCCGACCGCTTGCCTGCCCACGGACTGCCTTCTCGCCTCGCCCCCTTCGGTCTGACGAAGGATTCATCCAACATGCACATACAACAAACTCAGGGAATCGGGAGAAATTCGGGAGAATGATTGCCCCGGGAGATTTTCGGGAGGGGCACTGAAATTCGTGAGTCTCCCGGGAAAATCGGGAGGGTTGGCAAGTATGTTCCGGACTGCCTCCCTCGATCCTCGACCCTTGCTTGGACACGGACCTCGTTGCTTCTCTCCAGCCCCCCGACCGCTTGCCTGCCCACGGACTGCCTTCTCGCCTCGCCCCCTTCGGTCTGACGAAGGATTCATCCAACACGCACATACAACAAACTCTGGTAACAATTACATGGTTAATTCTACACATCGTCTTGCACCTTTCACTTAGAGTAGCATACACATCCCACCAGTTCATCAGTGTCAATAAACCTATTCAACTAATTCCCGCCGTTGTGTCGTCTCCTTCCCCCACCGTACGTAACGCTTATAACCCCAAAAAATGGATTGCTCTTCATGAAAATAACTGCAAAATTTAACCCAACAATCGCAACTCATAAATTGGGTTATCAAACTAACCCAGCATTTTTTTAGTGTGCATGCGCTGGAGTTTTTAGGGACGGACAACCTTGCTCAAGGGCATCTATTTAGTAGTTAGGGGGCAGGAGATGATTGCAGGCTGCACTGGTGAGGCGTTCAATCCGGTGACCTCCTCTGCCTGCTGCCTTGCTTTCGCTAACCTTGAGGCTACTATCGTCACTCTTATTTCACGTATTTAAGAGGGTAAGCATTACCACACCTCACATTCCGTCGCCTTCCGCGTCCTCTAAACCTCCATAATCTCCCTTGTTGTTTCTCATGTATTATTCTTTATGGATTTTCATTATTAACCCTTGACGCTTTGAATCATTTACACACACCAGCTGATGTTGCAGTCCGCCGATCGATTGCTCGCCCCAAGTGTACGCGGCTATAATGCATCACAATCACGCATGCTAATGCTTTATTATGGCCACGGAATCGAACGTATGGTTGCTTGCTGCGTTTACTGCTCTGTGCGTCATCGTGATGAATGACAGGGTTTGTCTCCGTGCGCAACAAAAACATCACCTTTACGATATTTGCACATAGTATTGAGCCTATATGACAGTATTTGGCCAGCGCCGTTTTGTCCTACTAATTTTGGCAGTCCTTGAACTCAACGTACAACTTTCTCCGACGCTGCCACAGAAAGACGGTGGTTTCTGTAGGAAAACAAACGTGACACAAAACCTTCATAGTTGCTAGAAATCCCACTGTTTATGTTATACATGATTCCAAGAGTATTTGGTGGGCATTGTTTTGTCCTACAAATTTAGGTGGTCCTTGAATTCACCGTAGTTGTGTGGATTGTGATGCAACAGTTTGTTTACATGTACAACTTTCACCGCCGCCGCCACAGAAAGACATGTTTTATGTCACTCCTTTGTCTTATTTTGTACACCAAACATTTTATGCGGTGCGTGAATGCAAAAAAGTGAGCTTTGTTGACGTTATTGACTTGCGTGGAGTGCTAATAATCCATGCTAACATGCTATTTATGCAATATGTGTGTACATATAGCATCATTATGCCTCGTTTGTATATAATGTTTCTGTTAGAGAACAAACATGACATAAACCTTCATAATTGTTAGAAAGTTAATTGTTTAATATGTTTGTTTACGCTTCACTGATGACAGTATTTGGCCAGCGCCATTTTGTCCTACTAATGTTGGCAGTCCTTGAACTCGATGTACAACTTTCTTCGACGCTGCCACAGAAAGACGGTGGTTTCTGTAGGAAAACAAACGTGACACAAAACCTTCCTAGTTGCTAGAAATCCCACTGTTTATGTTATACATGCTTCACAGAGTATTTGGTGAGCATTGTTTTGTCCTACAAATTTAGGTGGTCCTTGAACTCACCGTAGCTGTGTGGACTGTGATGCAACAGTTTGTTTACATGTACAACGTTCACCGCCGCCGCCACAGAAAGACATGTTTTATGTCACTCCTTTGTCTTATTTTCTCCACCAAACATTTTATGCTGTACGTGAATGCACAAAAGTGAGCTTTGTTGACGTTATTGACTTGCGTGGAGTGCTAATAATCCATGCTAACATGCTATTTATGCAACATTTGTGTACATATAGCATCATTATGCCTCGTTTGTATATAATGTTTCTGTTAGAGGACAAACATGACATAAACCTTCATAATTGTTAGAAAGCCCATTGTTTAATATGTTTGTGTTTACGCTTCACTGATGACAGTATTTGGCCAGCGCCGTTTTGTCCTACTAATTATGGCAGTCCTTGAACTCAACGTACAACTTTCTCCGACGCTGCCACAGAAAGACGGTGGTGTCTGTAGGAAAACAAACGTGACACAAAACCTTCGTAGTTGCTAGAAATCCCACTGTTTATGTTATACATGCTTCACAGAGTATTTGGTGAGCATTGTTTTGTCCTACAAATTTAGGTGGTCCTTGAATTCACCGTAGTTGTGTGGACTGTGATGCAACAGTTTGTTTACATGTACAACTCTAACCGACGCTGCCACAGAAAGACATGTTTTATGGCACTCCTTTGTCTTATTTTGTCCACCAAACATTTTATGCTGTGCGTGAATGCACAAAAGTGAGCTTTGTTGACGTTATTGACTTGCGTGGAGTGCTAATAATCCATGCTAACATGCTATTTATGCAATATGTGTGTACATATAGCATCAATGTGCCTCATTTGTATATGTTTCTGTAAGAGGACAAACATGACATAAACCTTCATAATTGTTAGAAAGCCCATTGTTTAATATGTTTGTGTTCACACTTCACTGATGACAGTATTTGGCCAGCGCCGTTTTGTCCTACTAATTATGGCAGTCCTTGAACTCAATGTACAACTTTCTCCGACGCTGCCACAGAAAGACGGTGGTTTCTGTAGGAAAACAAACGTGACACAAAACCTTCCTAGTTGTTAGAAATCCCACTGTTTATGTTATACATGCTTCACAGAGTATTTGGTGAGCATTGTTTTGTCCTACAAATTTAGGTGGTCCTTGAACTCACCGTAGCTGTGTGGACTGTGATGCAACAGTTTGTTTACATGTACAACGTTCACCGCCGCCGCCACAGAAAGACGTGTTTTATGTCACTCCTTTGTCTTATTTTGTCCACCAAACATTTTATGCTGTGCGTGAATGCACAAAAGTGAGCTTTGTTGACGTTTTTGACTTGCGTGGAGTGCTAATAATCCATGCTAACATGCTATTTATGCAATATGTGTGTACATATAGCATCAATGTGCCTCCTTTGTATATGTTTCTGTAAGAGGACAAACATGACATAAACCTTCATAATTGTTAGACAGCCCATTGTTTAATATGTTTGTGTTTACGCTTCACTGATGACAGTATTTGGCCAGCGCCGTTCTGTCCTACTAATGTTGGCAGTCCTTGAACTCAACGTACAACTTTCTCCGACGCTGCCACAGAAAGACGGTGGTTTCTGTAGGAAAACAAACGTGACACAAAACCTTCCTAGTTGTTAGAAATCCCACTGTTTATGTTATGCATGCTTCACCGAGTATTAGGTGAGCATCGTTTTGTCCTACAAATTTCGGAGGTCCTTGAACTCGCCATAGTTGTGTGGACTGTGATGCAACAGTTTGTTTACATGTACAACTTTCCCCGCCGCCGCCACATTTCTGTGTCTGTGACATGTTTTATGTCACTCCGTCTTTGTCTTTTTTTGTCCACCAAACATTTTATGCTGTACATGACTGCACAAAGGTGAGCTTTGTTGATGTTATTGACTTGCGTGGAGTGCTAATAATCCATGCTAAAATGCTATTTAGGCTAGCTGTGTGTAAATATTGCATCATTATGCCTTGTTTCTAGGTATATTTGAGTTCATTTAATTTCCTTTACTTATGTCCTCTGTTATATTTGCATGTATGTATGTAATATTGGCTGCATTTCTGATTGGGTGCCATGTTGTTCCAGACCACAGCAAACGTTAAACAAAGCAATAATAAAATACTAAATGAATATATGTACATAGTGTAGTTTTGACTTAATATAAAATATTTACAGTATGCCTGTGAAAGTAGAGTAGCCTAATAGCATTAAAATATATATTTTTTTTAATAAAAATGTACATATTATGAAAAAAATCATAAAATGGTGATGTAAGAAATGATAACAGATATCATGATTACTTTTTGCGCCATGTCACTTAAGTCACATATACCAAATGTGAACGTTAATAACATTTTGTACAATTTCTTACAAAACGACATGAGCCTATCATAGTTAAGATTGCACGACAACAACGTTCACACAACTTGCTGACTTTTTGAGTCTGCAGCTCATTTAGCTCACATTTTCTTTTAACATGTTTGTGTTTATGCTTCACTGATGAGAGTATTTGGCCAGCGCCGTTTTTTCCTACTAATTTTGGCAGCCCTTGAACTCACCGTTGTTTAACATGTGCAACTTTCTCCGACGCTGCCACAGAAAGACGTGTTTTATGCCACTCCTTCTTTGTCTCATTTTGTCCACCAAACGTTTTATGCTGTGCGTGATTGCACTAAAGTGAGCGTTGTTGATGTTACTGACTTGAGTGGAGTGCTAATAATACATCCTAACATGCTATTTAGGCTAGCTGTGTGTACATATTGCATCATTATGCCTCGTTTTTAGGTATATATGAGTTAATTGAATGTCCTTTTCTTATGTCCTCTGTGTATTTAATTTGTCTGGCTGCATTTCTGATTGTGTGCCATGTTGTTCCAGATCACAGCAAACGTTACCCAGCTTGCAAAGATTGTAATAAATCCATTAGAAGAAGAATGCATGTCCTTTTTCTTTTTTTTACATCATAGTTATACCTTTGTTTTAAATATAGTAAAAATATTGAAAAAGATAAATGTAACTAAAAATATGTTTAGGTATTTATTTATTTTTTATTGTATTTATTTATTTGTATATATTTTTAAAAAAATACTATTTGCTAGGCAATCAGCAAAATATTATATTCATATATTACACAAAACATATTAATTATTGATAAAATATTGTGAAAAAAAATAAAAATAGAAAATTATAAAAACATGTTTTAAAAATGCATTTTTAATGCATCCATGTTTT
The DNA here is from genome assembly GCF_033978785.1 of Entelurus aequoreus. NCBI lineage: Eukaryota > Metazoa > Chordata > Actinopteri > Syngnathiformes > Syngnathidae > Entelurus > Entelurus aequoreus. Next base: position 7,061,968 of record NC_084741.1, on the reverse strand, counting down.
AAATTAGAAATTAATTTTAAAAATTACATTACACTGGTATGTTTCTATTTTAAATGTAGTAAACAAATATATGGAAAAAATTGAGTAATTATTGTCTTGATTATCATTATAAATATTATTGTCTTTATTGCTGTTGTTATACGATAGTTGCTATTGTCATCATTGTTGTTTCTATTGTTATCATTATTGTTATCATTGTCATTTTTATTGGTTTTGTTGTTAATATTATGGTCACTATAGTCGCCATAACCATTAAAATGAATATGGTCATTGAAATGACCATCATAATTAAACAAAGTAATGATAATAAAATACTAAACAAATATATGTATACGGTGTAGTTTTGACTTAAATATAAAATATTTACAGTATGCGTGTGAAAGTCGAGGAGCCTAATAGCAGTAAAATATTTCCATATTATACAACTAATCATAAAATGCTGACGTAAGAAATAATGAGAGATATAATTGCGCCATGTCACATGAACATTAATAACATTTTGTACAATTTCTTACAAAACGACTGTCATAGTTAAGAGTGCACAACAACAACGTTCACACAACTTGCTGACTTTTTGAGTCTTTGCAGCTCATTTAGCTCACATTTTGTTGGCTTTTTTCAGCCCGACTTCAACTTTTTGTCCAAACTTTCCCATCTGACCAGCAGATGCCCTCCAACTTTCTGCAGACCTTTTGCAGTCATTTACTCCATCTGCCCAAACTGTCTGCTGCTGGTGGTGGAGACTCGCCTCCTTATTTTTGGACCGACGTCTTCTCCAATAACATTCACTCATGTTTTTATTTGATTTCGTTCCTTTATCTGGTCATGTGATCATCATTTGGATGTTTCACCTCTTGGCGTGCTTGAAGTGTGCAATGAGATGCTCAGTGATGCTGACAACTTGCATCAAACGCAGCATTTTCATGTACAGAAGGTGCTCATGCACTGCCTGGGAAACACTTGATCCAAATGGGCTTTGTTTTATATTATCAAGCCCTTTGCATACGGTGCTTATAATTATTTAAATAATACATATTTTGGTATGTAAATATATGTATATATTATATATATGTGTGTAGGTGCATATATATATATATATATATATATATATATATATATATATATATATATATATATATATATATATATATATATATATATATATATATATATATATATATATATATATATATATATATATATATATATATCATCAATCAATCAATGTTTATTTATATAGCCCTAAATCACAAGTGTCTCAAAGGGCTGCACAAGCCACGACGACATCCTCGGTTCAGAGCCCAAATAAGGGCAAGGAAAAACTCACAACCCAGTGGGACGTCAATGTGAATGACTATGAGAAACCCTGGAGAGGACACCCCCCCCCCCCCCCCCCCCCATCCCCCCTCTAGGGGAGACCGGATGCAATGGATGTCGAGTGGGTCTAGCATAATATTGTGAAAGTCCAGTCCATAGTGGATCTAACATCATAGTGAGAGTCCAGTCCATAGTGGATCTAACATAATAGTGAGAGTCCAGTCCATAGTGGATCTAACATGATACTGAGAGTCCAGTCCATAGTGGATTTAATATAATAGTGGGAGTCCAGTCCATAGTGGATCTAACATTACTATTGTGATAGTCCAGTCCATAGTGGTTCAAATATAATAGTGAGAGTCCAGTCCATAGTGGATCTAACATAATATTGTGAGAGTCCAGTCCATAGTGGATCTAACATAATAGTGAGAGTCCAGTCCATAGTGGATCTAACATAATAGTGAGAGTCCAGTCCATAGAGGATCTAACATAATAGTGAGAGTCCAGTCCATAGTGGATCTAACATAATAGTGAGAGTCCAGTCCATAGAGGATCTAACATAATAGTGAGAGTCCAGTCCATAGTGGTTCTAACATATTAGTGAGAGTCCAGTCCGTAGTGGATCTAACATAATAGTGAGAGTCCAGTCCGTAGTGGATCTAACATAATAGTGAGAGTCCAGTCCATAGTCGATCTAACATAATGGTGAAGGTCCAGTCCATAGTGGATCTAACGTAATAGTGAGAGTCTAGTTCATAGTGGATCTAACATAATAGTGAAGGTCCAGTCCATAGTGGATCTAACATAATAGTGAGAGTCCAGTCCATAGTGGATCTAACATAATAGTGAAGGTCCAGTCCATAGTGGATCTAACGTAATAGTGAGAGTCCAGTCCATAGTGGATCTAACATAATAGTGAGAGTCCAGTCCATAGTGGATCTAACATAATAGTGAGAGTCCAGTCCATAGTGGATCTAATATAATAGTGACAGTCTAGTCCATAGTGGATCTAACATAATAGTGAGAGTCCAGTCCATAGTGGATCTAACATAATAGTGAGAGTCCAGTCCATAGTCACCAGTCCATAGTCCACCCCGAGTCCCGACTCTGGACATCTGCGGCCCTCTCCAAGGTTTCTCATTGTCATCCCACTGGGTTGTGAGTTTTTCCTTGCCCTTATGTGGGCTCTGAGCCGAGGGTGTCGTTGTGGCTCGTGCAGCCCTTTGAGACACTTGTGATTTAGGGCTATATAAACAAACATTGATTGATTGATTGATTGATCAGTACACCATGTACCAAATAAAATTGCTTCGAGGTCGGTAAGCACAACCAGAATGATTCTGTACATTAGGCGCACCGGGTTATAAGGCGCACTGTCGATTTTTGAGGAAATGAAAGGACTTTATGTGCGCCTTATAGTCCGAACAATACGGTATGTTGGGCAGTAAAAGAATGGGCTACAAACTTGCCATAGATAAGGACTATTCTCCTGTGGATCACATGATGTATTCTCCTGTGGATCACATGATGTATTCTGTGGATCACATGATGTATTCTCCTGTGGATCACATGATGTATTCTCCTGTGGATCACATGATGTATTCTCCTGTGGATCACATGATGTATTCTCCTGTGGATCACATGATGTATTCTCCTGTGGATCACATGATGTATTCTGTGGATCACATGATGTATTCTCCTGTGGATCACATGATGTATTCTCCTGTGGATCACATGATGTATTCTCCTGTGGATCACATGATGTATTCTCCTGTGGATCACATCATGTATTCTGTGGATCACATCATGTATTCTCCTGTGGATCACATCATGTATTCTGTGGATCACATGATGTATTCTCCTGTGGATCACATGATGTATTCTCCTGTGGATCACATGATGTATTCTGTGGATCACATGATGTATTCTCCTGTGGATCACATGATGTATTCTCCTGTGGATCACATGATGTATTCTCCTGTGGATCACATGATGTATTCTCCTGTGGATCACATGATGTATTCTCCTGTGGATCACATGATGTATTCTCCTGTGGATCACATGATGTATTCTCCTGTGGATCACATGATGTATTCTCCTGTGGATCACATGATGTATTCTCCTGTGGATCACATGATGTATTCTGTGGATCACATGATGTATTCTCCTGTGGATCACATGATGTATTCTGTGGATCACATGATGTATTCTCCTGTGGATCACATGATGTATTCTCCTGTGGATCACATGATGTATTCTCCTGTGGATCACATGATGTATTCTCCTGTGGATCACATGATGTATTCTCCTGTGGATCACATGATGTATTCTCCTGTGGATCACATGATGTATTCATTCACAGGTCAGAAAGACCTTCTCTCTGGTTCCTTTGTTTCAGAAGAGGCTACTTGTTTTTTTGTTGTTGTGTTGACATTGTTTGTCCATTCGCACATTTCAATGGCGTATCTGCTTGTCCGAGCGGGTAGAAAAGGATGAGAAGAAAGCTTCATGGCACGTCGATCTCCTATCTGTGAACGTTCCGCTTGGCGGAACTTTAATTCTGCAGCTCCATCTGTTATTTATCTCTTACATAATTCAATTTGCAGAATCCCGTTTGGCCAGCCTCGCCACCTTCTTCCTCCTTCGGTGACAGTCGCCATGTCAGTCAGATCATGTCCCGGAAAGACTCATTATGGTTTGGACCCCGGCAGGTTTTTTTTCGGCCTTCTGTTGAAAGCGCTCATGAAAAGTACGATCTCGGTTGAAATGCAACAAAAGTCGTTTTTAAAAATGTCTCACTTTTTGGACCAAAGAACCTTGGAAAATTGTGCCGGAAGCTAAAATGTCAAATATAATGAGCTGAGTGAATAGTATCTTCATTGGCTGCCTTCACACGTGCTTGGTTCGGTTAAAAGGAACTCTGGTGTTCTTGCTATAGTAGTACGGTTTGTTTGGTCAGGTGTGAACACCATCATTCCAACGCAGGTGCGATATTTTAGGAGCTTTAGTGAAATTCACGATGATAAATATAACATAATGGGAAAATAGAGATGTCCGATAATGGCTTTTTTGCCGATATTGTCCAACTCTTAATTACCGATACCGATATCAACCGATACCGATATATACAGTCGTGGAATGAACACATTATTATGCCTCATTTTGTTGCGATGCCCCGCTGGATGCATTAAACCAGGGGTCCTCAAACTACGGCCTGCAGGGCGGATCCGGCCCCCCGGCATCCAAAATCCGGCCCACAGGAAGTACCAAGTTAAAATGTTTAATTTTATTTTATTTTATTTTATTTTTTTATTTTTATTTTTTTTATTTTTATTTTTTTTTTAATATTTCCTTTCTAATCCATTTTCTACCGCTTGTTACTCTTGGTGTCTCCTAGTCTCTCAGGCAAATCATATTGTCTAAAAATGAATTTTCCAATCGATAACGCGACAATGTTAAATGTTGATGAACATCAAAGTTAATTGATGTTTAATGACAAAACGGATTATAAAGACAATGTATATATATATATATATATATATATATATATATATATATATATATATATACACTACCGTTCAAAAGTTTGGGGTCACCCAAACAATTTTGTGTTCGAGCCTTCATTTCTAAGCACAAGAATAGACTGTCGAGTTTCAGATGAAAGTTCTCTTTTTCTGGCCATTTTGAGCATTTAATTGACCCCACAAATGTGATGCTCCAGAAACTCAATCTGCTCAAAGGAAGGTCCGTTTTGTAGCTTCTGTAACGAGCTAAAGTGTTTTCAGATGTGTGAACATGATTGCACAAGGGTTTTCTAATCATCAATTAGCCTTCTGAGCCAATGAGCAAACACATTGTACCATTAGAACACTGGAGTGATAGTTGCTGGAAATGGGCCTCTATACACCTATGTAGATATTGCACCAAAAACCAGACATTTGCAGCTAGAATAGTCATTTACCACATTAGCAATGTATAGAGTGTATTTCTTTAAAGTTAAGACTAGTTTAAAGTTATCTTCATTGAAAAATAAGGACATTTCAATATATATATATATATATATATATATATATATATATATATATATATATATATATATATATATATATATATATATATATATATACATACTTTTGAACGGTAGTGTATAAATATAAACTTTTGAACGGTAGTGTATATATATATATATATATATATATATATATATATATATATATATATATATATATATATATATATATATATATATATATATATATATATATATATATATATACATACATATATATATATATACACTACCGTTCAAAAGTTTGGGGTCACATGGAAATGTCCTTATTTTGGAAGGAAAAGCACTGTACTTTTCAATGAAGATAACTTGAAACTAGTCTTAACTTGAAAGAAATACACTCTATACATTGCTAAAGTGGTAAATGACTATTCTAGCGGCAAATGTCTGCTTTTTGGTGCAATATCTACATAGGTGTATAAAGGCCCATTTCCAGCAACTATCACTCCAGTGTTCTAATGGTACAATGTGTTTGCTCATTGGCTCAGAAGGCTAATTGATGATTAGAAAACCCTTGTGCAATCATGTTCACACATCTGAAAACACTTTAGCTCGTTACAGAAGCTACAAAACTGACCTTCCTTTGAGCAGATTGAGTTTCTGGAGCATCACATTTATGGGCTCAATTAAACGCTCAAAATGGCCAGAAAAAGAGAACTTTCATCTGAAACTCGACAGTCTATTCTTGTTCTTAGAAATGAAGGCTATTCCACTAAATTGTTTGGGTGACCCCAAACTTTTAAACGGTAGTATATATATATATATATATATATATATATATATATATATATATATATATATATATATATATATATATATATATATATATATATAAGTTGAGCATAACGCAACTTTTGGGTTAATTAATTCAACCCAGTAGTTTGGTTGGGAATAATCCAACATTAAGTTAACATAACTTAACTTTTTGATCAGTAGTTGGGAATGAGTAGAAAAAACCAGCAGGAAAATGTATCATTTTTAACCAACTATTGGGTCAATGAGCGCTAAATTGTGCAACCTAATAGATGGGTTTGGAATAACCCAACATTGTAGTGAGCATAACTCAACTTTTGGGTTAAATAATTCCACCCAATAGTTTGGTTGGGAATAACCCAACATTACATTATCATAACTTAACTTTTTGGTTAAATAATTCAATGCAAAAGTTGTGTTGAAAAAATGAACCCAAAATGTAAGCTAACTCAAATAAGGGGTTCATCCTTTTCTGAACCAGCAGTTGGGTTAAAATTGGGTTATTTTTGTAACCCAAGTTGGGTTCTGAAGTGGCTTCATCCACACAGCAGCCACCTTTCCAAACCGTCCCAACGCAAACAAAACGACGCTCAAGTGAGACCCAAACGTGAAAAGATGGGGAATGTGTGGGTGTTTGAGTGAATACGACTCACGGGCCCTCCTTCAAATTGACTGCAGCACTTCACTGATTAGACCACAATTATCTCATTAAAAGTACTTACACCTGCTGATTTGGGCAAGAAATTGAGGGCACGATGGAGTTCTGACCTACTGGTCTGCAATTTATTTGTGTTTCGTGTACTGTAAGCAACAGGAGTTGCACACTACTAACAATGTAACACAATATTCACACCTTTAAAAACGGAGCATTAAAGCAGTTTTTGTATTGGTATACTTCAGGGGTCACCAACACGGTGCCCGCGGGCACCAGGTAGCCCGTAAGGACCAGATGAGTAGCCCGCTGGCCTGTTCTAAAAATAGCTCAAATAGCAGCACTTACCAGTGAGCTGCCTCTATTTTTTAAATTGTATTTATTTACTAGCAAGCTGGTCTCGCTTTGCCCGACATTTTTAATTCTAAGAGAGACAAAACTCAAATAGAATTTGAAAATCCAAGAAAATATTTTAAAGACTTGGTCTTCTTTTGTTTAAATGAATTCATATTTTTTTTTACTTTGCTTCTTATAACTTTCAGAAAGACAATTTTAGAGAAAAAATACAACCTTAAAAATGACTTTAGGATTTTTAAACACATATACCTTTTTTACCTTTTAAATTCCTTCCTCTTCTTTCCTGACAATTTAAATCAATGTTCAAGTAAATTTATTTTTTTTATTGTAAAGAATAATAAATACATTTTAATTTAATTCTTCATTTTAGCTTCTGTTTTTTCGACGAAGAATATTTGTGAAATATTTCTTCAAACTTATTATGATTAAAATTCAAAACAAATATTCTGGTAAATCTAGAAAATCTGTAGAATCAAATTTAAATCTTATTTCAAAGTCTTTTGAATTTCTTTAAACATTATTGTTCTGGAAAATCTAGAAGAAATAATGATTTGTCTTTGTTAGAAATATAGCTTGGTCCAATTTGTTATATATTCTAACAAAGTGCAGATTGGATTTTAACCTATTTAAAACATGTCATCAAAATTCTAAAATTAATCTTAATCAGGAAAAATTACTAATGATGTTCCATAAATTATTTTTTTAATTTTTTCAAAAAGACAGTTTTTCTTTTTCTTTTTCTTTTTTAGGATTTTTAAACACATATACCTTTTTACCTGGTATATTCCTTTCTCTTCTTTCCTGACAATTTAAATCAATGTTCAAGTAAATTTATTTTTTTATTGTAAAGAATAATAAATACATTTTAATTAAATTTTTCATTTTAGCTTCTGTTTTTTCAATAAAGAATATTTGTGAAATATTTCTTCAAACTTATTATAATTAAAATTTTAAAAAAAATATTAGAAAATCTGTAGAATCAAATTTAAATCTTATTTCAAAGTCTTTTCAATTTCTTTTAAAATTTTTGTTCTGGAAAATCTAGAAGAAATAATGATTTGTCTTTGTTAAAAATATAGCTTGGTCCAATTTGTTATATATTCTAACAAAGTGTAGATTGGATTTTAACCTATTTAAAACATGTCATCAAAATTATAAAATCAAACTTAATCAGGAAAAATTACTAATGATGTTCCATAAATTATTTTTTTAATTGTTTCAAAAAGATTCGAAATAGCTAGTTTTTCTCTTCTTTTTTTCGGTTGAATTTTGAATTTTAAAGAGTCGAAATTGAAGATAAACTATGTTTCAAAATTGAATTGTCATTTTTTTCGTGTTTTCTCCTCTTTTAAACCGTTCAATTAAGTGTAAATATCATTAATTATTAATAATAACATAGAGTTAAAGGTAAATTGAGCAAATTGGCTATTTCTGGCAATTTATTTAAGTGTGTATCAAACTGGTAGCCCTTCGCATTAATCACTACCCAAGAAGTAGCTCTCGGTTTCAAAAAGGTTGGTGACCCCTGCTAAACTTCATTATGTGCTTACTGGGTAAATATGTATTCAAATGCATCTCTTTTAAATTAGTATAGAATCGGAGAGATTGTTTTCAGCTCTATATATAAGACACAATCATTGAATAATTGTATTTTTAGTTGACTTTTTTTTTTTATTAAATATTTTTAACTTTATCTATTTTTCTCAATTTCAATGTGATAAGAGAAAAGTCTGAGAAGATTTAATTCAGGAGAACACATTTTAAAAAAGGTGGGTTTTTTTGCGAGATTTAAGTAGCGTTTCTGGAAGAACACAGTCAACGTTTTGCAAAATTAAAGTTGTAGTTTCTAGTCTTTAATGTAATGTCACAAAAGAAAAGTTGTAGTGTTAGTCAAATAAATGTAATTATTCGGGAAAAAAAGTCGTAATTTTTCACAGTAATGAATGTATTTTCTTTTTTTTTTTTCAGAGCAAAGGGGTCATTTTTCAAGACCAAATTTGTAATGTTATAAAAAAAAAAAAAATACTTAGAATATTACGTTAATACATTTGTAATTTTTCAAGAAAAAAGTCGTCATTTTGTATTTTCCGAATAATTATTAAATAAAGTTAAGTTGTATTTTTTTCAAAGAGGAAAATGTTGTAATTGTTTGAGACTTAAGTTGCCTTTTAATTATTGATGATTGTGTGGGATTCGACTATTGCATCATTCTTAATGTGTAAGTTATTTGAAAAATATCTATATATTTACTGTATATTTTAAGTAAACTTACATCAATCAGGATTTGAATATGATGTATGTGAAAAAAGTAATTGCTACTTTTAGGGGGGATTTTTTAATTTTAATTACATTTTTAGTTCAATATTAATACAATTAATAGCATTTTACAGATATGAAGTATAATTTAAATTCATCACTTCTAAATTACTATTTAATTCAACGGATGGTTTTCAGGTGAATTATTTTGGTGTTAATTTTAAAAAATTTTAGTTTTTTTTAAATATTTGTTTCAGTTTCAATGATAAGTCTGATTAGAATAATTAAGGAAAATATATTGTAAAAAAAAAAATTATTTTAGCAAAATTGAAGTAGCATTTCTGAAAGCATAAAGTCATAGTTTTACCAGATTAAAGTTGTAGTTTCATGTCTTAAATAAAGTTGTAATGTCACAAAAGTAAATTAATGTAATACTTCAGAAAAATTGTATTCACAGTAATGAAGTTGTATTTTCTTTCAGAACAAAGCGGTAATTTTACAAGAACAAAGTTGTAATGAAATGAGAAAATAGTTTGAGTCTTACATGAATGCATTTGTAATTTTTCAAGAAAAAAGTAGTGATTTTTTTTTCAATTAATCATTGAATAAGTTGCAATTTTTCGGGGGAAACAGCAAGCTTATATTTTTTCAAAGACAATAAGGTTGTCATTTTTTGAGGCTTAAGTTGCCTTTTAATTATTGATGATTTTGTGGGATTCAACTATAGCATCATTCTTAATGTGTAAATTATTTGGAAAAATATCTATATATTTACTGTATATGTCAAGTAAACTTAAAAAAATTAGAATGTGAATATAATATATGTGAAATAAGTAATTTCTAATTTTAGGGGGATTTTTTTTTTAATTTTAATTACATTTTTAATTAAATATTAATACTATTAATATAATTCTACAGTTGTGAAGCATAATTTAAATGCATCACTTCTAAATTGCTATACGATTCAATAGATGGTTTTCAGATTTATGTAAAAGACACACAGTGAGTGAATATATTTTATTTTGATGTAAATTCAAATTTTTTATGTATTTTTTAATTGTATTTAAATATATTTTCCGTTTCAATGATAAGTTTGATTAGAATAATTAAGGGAAATAAATAAATAAAAAAGTTGTTATTTTTGCAAAATTGAAGTAGCATTTCTGAAAGCATAAAGTCATAGTTTTACAAGATTAAAGTTGTAGTTTCATGTCTTAAATAAAGTTGTAATGTCACAAAAGAAAAGTCATTATGTTAGTCAAATAAATGTAATTTTACAAGAACAAAGTTGTAATGAAATGAGAAAATAGGTTGAATCTTATATGAATGCATTCTTAATTCTTCAAGAAATAGGTAGTGATTTTTCTTTTTTTCAATCAATCATTGAATAAGTTGCAATTTTTCAGAAAAACAGTTAGGTTATATTTTTTCAAAGACAATAAGGTTGTCATTTTTTTAGACTTAAGTTGCCTTTTAATTATTTATGATTTTGTGGGATTCGACTATAGCATCATTTTTTGATGAAATACCTATGTATTTACTGTGTATTTTAAGTAAACTTAAAACAATCAGGATGTGAATATGATATATGTGAAATAAGTAATTGCTACTTTTAGTTTAAAAAAAAAATTGAATTCTGTTTATAATTCAATAATAATACTATTAATATCATTGTACAGTTGTAAAGCATAATTTAAATGCATCACTTCTAAATTGCTATACGATTCAATAGATGTTTTTTAAATTTATATAAAATACACACGATGAGTGAATAGATTTCATTTTTATGTAAATTTAAAAACAATTTATGTATTTTTTTATTTTATTTTTATATTTTTTCAGTTTCAATGATAAGTTTGATTAGAATAATTAAGGAAAATGCATTGTAAAAAAAAAAGTAGCACAATTTAAGTAGCATTTCTGAAAGCATAAAGTCATAGTTTTACAATGTTAAAGTTGTAGCGTCATGTCTTAAATGAAGTTGTAATGTCACAAAAGAAAAGTCATAATGTTAGTCAAATAGATGTAATTTTTCAGAATTTTTTTTTAATTTTTCACAGTAAAGAAGTTGTATTTTCTTTAAGAACAAAATGGTAATTTTAAAAGAACAAAGTTGTGATGAAATGAAAAAATAGTTTGAATCTTACATGAATGCATGTAGTGGATTGTCCGAAGCTTAAACTGCAACAAAAGTGAGTTTAGTACAAAAGGTTTATTTACCAATAATGAAAAGTACAAAGTTGGATTGAGCTGCCCATGCAGACAAACAACTGTCCTCCGGAGGACACAAGAATCAAGCAATCCCTCTCTAGCCCTTATCACTTGGCCATTTTATCGGTTTTCTTCATGCGTCAAGGTCCTGATGTTTTCGACCTGTTTGTTCTGCAACATCCTTGAATCCCTTAGTCGTACTTAGACAATCAAAACATTTTGTAGAATGGTCAGAGCGACTCCATATTCAACGTTGTCCTACATCTGGTCCTTCAATGGTATAGAAGAGAAAATAAATGAAACGATCAGACATTCTTGACAGACACGAAATATAGCTTAAAGGTCAGAAATTCCACTACATGCATTTGTCATTTTTCAAGAAAAACGTAGTCATTTTTATTTTTTTTTAAATTAGTCATTGAATGAGTTGCAATTTTTTCAGGAAAACGGCTAGGTAATATTTTTTCAAAGACAATAAGGTTGTAAATGTTTTGAGAGATAAGTTGCCTTTTAATTATTGATGATTGTGTGGGATTCGACTATAGCATCATTTTTAATGTGTCAATTATTTGAAAAATATCTGTATATTTACTGTATGTTTTAAGTAATTTTTTTTTTTTTTTTTTTTTTAAGTAAACTTAAAACAATTAGGATGTGAATGTGATATATGTGAAATAAGTAATTGCTACTTTCAGTTAAAAAAAATACATTTTTAATTCAATAAAAGTACTATTAATATCATTGTACAGTTGTGAAACATTTATTAAATGCGTCACTTCTAAATTGCTTTACGATTCAATAGATGTTTTTTAAAATGTATATAAAATACACACGGAGTGAATATATTTTATTTTGATGTAAATTTTAATTTTTTAAAAATTATGTTTTACTTTTATTTTTATATTTTTTCAGTTTCAATAAAGTTTGATTAGACTAATTAAGGAAAATAAATTCTAAAAAAAATTTTGCAAAATTTAAGTAGCATTTCTTAAAGCATAAAGTCATAGTTTTGCAAGATTAAAGTTGTAGCTTCATGTCTTAAATGAAGTTGTAATGTCACAAAAGAAAAGTCATAATGTTAGTCAAAATAATGTAATTTTTCAGGAAAAAAATATTGTAATTTTTCACAGTAATGAAGTTGTATTTTTTTAAGAACAAAGTGGTAATTTTACAAGAACAAAGTTGTAATGAAATGAGAAAGTAGTTTGAATCTTGCATGAATGCATTTGTAATTTTTCAAGAAAAAAGTAGTGATTTTAACTTGGTTTTTTTTCTAATTAACCATTTATTAAGTTGCAAATTTCCGGGAAAACTTATTGTTTTTCAAAGACAATAAGGTTGAAATTTTTTGAGACTTAAGTTACTGTTTAATTATTGATAATTTGCCTATTGCATCACTCTTAATATGTATATTATTAGAAAAATATTTACTGTAAACTTTAAATTATTCAGGATTTGAATATGAGAAATGTGGAATACGTAATTGCTACTTTTTCAGGGGATTTCTGGATTGAAATTAAACGTTTAATGATTCATTATCAATATCATTTTACAGTTGTGAATCATAATTGTGCATGTATGTGTTTTTGCCAGCACGGGCACACAACTCTTAACACACAACATGCTGTGTGACCTGGCTTGTCCACCGAGATCTACAACCAATCAAGTATCCCCCGGTCGGTCTCCATGGCAACCACAGACATGGCTATATCAACGTTTACAGTAAAAATGACCACATGTTCAAACTGGTGGGAGTGCAGCATCAGAGGTGAATATTGCAAATCATTGCTAATGCGCAGGCGTGTGTGTGTGTGTGTGTGTGTGTGTGTGTGTGTGTGTGTGTGTGTGTGTGTGTGTGTGTGTGTGTGTGTGTGTGTGTGTGTGTGTGTGTGTGTGTGTGTGTGTGTGTGTGTCATTGAGGTTATGGAAGACAAAAAAGTTGAGTGATGAAAAGTGTGCAGTCATTCCCTAATTCCCAGGGACATGAACATTCTCTCTACTCACCCAACAAAAAAGAGGTAATGCCGGTGGCTCACAGGGGGATGCCTGATGTTGGCGACAAAGGACCAGACTCATGAATATTTAAAGTGCAAGTTTAAAGGTGTGGAATATTTAAAGTGCAAGTTTAAAGGTGTGTCAGGTGGCATGAAAGTTAGATGGCTTCAAAGTCAGTACGATTCCCACGACAGGTGTCTGTCATTCAAACCATAACATCCTATTTTTTTTTAAAACATTTCTATTTGATTCTGTTTCTTAAAATAGAAAGGCCTTCAAAGGAACATACCATTTGAATGAACTAAGAATACCGTACATGGCCACAGATAGGGATGTACAGTATATCGCTAGGATTTTATGTGTATCGGTATTTATAGGTACCCGTATTTTCCGGTAAGAAAAGTTGGTTTTGCATAATATTGCGAAACAAAATGACAGATTTTTGAGGGCCGAGTGTAATGTTCTAGATGTTATGTTTGGGAGGGGAGTAGACGGCACAGACCACAAGGGGGCGTAGTAGCTGTCCATCCATCCATCCATTTTCTACCGCTTATTCCCTTCGGGGTCGCGGGGGAGGCTGGAGCCTATCTCAGCTACGATCGGGCGGAAGGCGGGGTACACCCTGGACAAGTCGCCACCTCATCGCAGGGCCAACACAGATAGACAGACAACATTCACCCTTACATTCGCACACTAGGGACCATTTAGTGTTGCCAATCAACCTATCCCCAGGTGCATGTCTTTGGAGGTGGGAGGAAGCCAGAGTACCCGGAGGGAACCCACGCAGTCACGGGGAGAACATGCAAACTCCACACAGAAAGATCCCGAGGCCGGGTTTGAACTCACGACTACTCAGGACCTTCGTATTGTGAGGCAGACGCACTAACCCCTCTTCCACCGTGCTGCCGCGTAGTAGCTGTATGTATTTATTATATATATATATATATATATATATATATATATATATATATATATATATATATATGTATATATATATATATATATATATATATATATATATAATAACAACAATAATATAATGTAAATGAACAATAGAATGGAGTGTGACTAAATCCATCTTTCTGTCTTGCCTCTTGGTGAGGGCGGTCACATTTTTCTCCGCTCCCTCCTTCCCTGCTTGCTTTCTTCGTTTTGTCCTGTCTGAACTTTTTTGAAGCCTCTTTCTTTGCGCTGTCCTCAAATCTACACATCAAACATGGATATGATCAGCTGGACTCTCGGCGCAATTGACAAAGTCTTTTCGACGAGGAAAAGAGGTTCGGGGGAGCCTGGCTGCCCTGATGGAACCATTGCTGCGGGGTACGTGAGAGACTCCTGGGATAAATGGAGAATTATGTGCCTCTCAGTCCTTTCCATCGAGGACGTGGAAGACATCTACCTATTTGGAACCGTGATCGCGGGGCACCTGCTGATTGGGCTGGGCATTGCTCTGGTGTATCATCAAATTCGGAAGACGATGGCAGCCACCCAAGGAGCCCAACGGCTGTTCGTCGCAATGGAAGGATTGGGTCGGGCTGTGGGAACACAGAATGTGGCGATTTCTGATCTGAATTGCAAAATGGATCTCATCATGGAGAAGCTTGCTGAGAAGGAGAATTAAATTGAATTTGAGAGAACCAGCACGGACACAGAGCAGGCAAGTCATTGTTTTGACTGCTCGAAGAAAACAACATCCTAATCTACGATTTGACTCCCTCGAATGGCCTTGACGCAGAAACAGGCTGTTCTGAAAAACTCACCCGAGGACTCCTCAACGATGGACGCTTTTGACCTTCCTTTTTTTTCAATAACACCTGGTGTCGAACTTTGAGATCGGCCCCAGTCCACAAAAAAATTTCTAAATCTCACCCAAGTTAATTGGGCATACATGCACGCACCCGCCCCTCCCCCAATCAACGCCTTCACCACTGCTTAATTCCTCTTCGGGGTTGTGGACGGCTGAGTAGTGCTTTATAGCGGCGGCCGGCCTCCAGGGCCCCAAATCCCCCCCCCCCCCCCCCCCCTGTTGCGAGTTGTTGTGATTATATGTATCATGTTTATGTGTGCTATGCTATGTGAGGTTTTTTTCCTTGGACTCAGTCTGGACCCCTCCCGAGGGTCCAGCCTTAGACTGATATCTTTTTTTACTCTTCCCCCCTTTCCAAATATCACCTTTTTCCCACCTTTTTTAAGGAGCGCTGTAAGTGGCTGATCCGTTGGCGGTCCCGTCTTGTCCCCCTATAACGTATGTCTGCTCTTAGTGGGACTGTGCCCAAAATGAAACTTCAGTTCTTATGTGTCTTGTACATGTTAAAGAATGGACAATAATAAAGCATCTTGAATCTTGAATCTTGAAAGTGTGTATGGTGTATGACTATGTGTGTAAATTAGCTGTTGAGTGTTACCGGTAGTGTTGAGCGAGAGGCGGAAGATCAGGAGGGACAAGGCACATATGCGGTCCTCTCCAAGGTTTCTCATAGTCCTTCATATTGACATCCCACTGGGTTGTGAGTCTTTCCTTGCCCTTATGTGGGCTCAGAACCGAGGATGTCGTCGTGGCTTGTGCAGCCCTTTGAGACATTTGTGATTTAGGGCTATATAAATAAACATTGATTGATTGATTGATTGATTGATTGATTGATTGATTGATTGATTGATTGATTGATTGATTGATTGATTGATTGATTGATTGATTGATTCTCAATGGAACATTTCAAGTTTTGGTGTTGTTTACTGGCGTCATCTTGCAGTCGACATGTATCTCTTATGTGTGACTGCCATCTACTGGTCACACTTATCATTACACCATGTACCAAATAAAATTGCTTTAAGGTCGGTAAGCACAACCAGAATTATGCCGTACTTTAAGCGAACCGGGTTATAAGGCGCATTGTCGATTGTTTTTAGAAATTGAAAGGATTTTAGGTGTGCCCTTTGTCCGAAAAATACGTTGTTATGGTTTGAAAATGAAAAATATCAAAATGGTCCCCACATGCTTTAATCTTTCCGTGTGCGGCCCTCAGTGGAAAAAGTTTGGACACCCCTGTTGTATACGATAGGCCCAATTCCCCAAAATTGCAGTTCCCCTTTTAATATAAATATTTGTCACCCGTCATGTCGCTTTAAAAAGCCCAATTGATTCTAGCAATGGCAAACGTTTATAAAAATATTCATCTTCCTCTGCCTGCGCAGGAGTGGAGTTGAGGAGCGTTACACAAATCTTTATTGCCAGCATCTGACATCTCATGTTTTCCTCCCTCCACGACTCTTGAATCGTGTTGTTAGCTATTCAGGGGGGTCTTCATGGACGCCTCATAAACCCGCAGTAGAGCCTTTCAGCTTATGGACCGCATCACAGAGTTTGGCTTGTAACGTTGGTGGGGGGTGGGGGGGGGCAGCAGATAGGCAATCAGATCGTTATAGTTATGTGGCCTTGAATGTGTAGAACACAACTCTCGGCATGTGTGAGGTTCTCTTTTTTTCTTATTTTGCTCTCTGCATGTGTGTGTGTGTGTGCCTGAAACAGACAGAATGTGTGTGTGAGAGAGCGAGAATGGGGCGAGTGTTGAGCTTTTCATCCAATATTTTCATCACTTGCTCCAGGCCAAGACAGCAGCAGCACAGCGAACGCACACCCACATGCATCACTTCTACAGCGGCCCCCTTTGGTGACAGGTCCATTCCCACTTGCATTACCCAACACAACTCCCCTCAAAAAAAAAAGAACCGGAATAATCCCACCTAAAATCTCAACTCAAATTGCAGGATTTTTACAGAACACGTTAATTCCATGGCGCTTGCTTTTGTTGCCAGCGTCAGCAACAAATGCTCCAAAGATGAAATACAAACCCTGTTTCCATATGAGTTGGGAAATTGTGTTAGTTGTTGGGGTAGCGACCTTGTGTGTCAGCATGTCTGTGATCTTCTTTTAATTATTTTTTTTAATTTAAAAAAAAAAAAAGATTTAATTATTTATTTATTCTTATTTTTTAATATATTTTATTAATATTATTATTATTATTATTATTATTATTATTATTATTATTTAATTTTAATTTTATTTTTTTTCCCCTTTCATGGCGAGTTTACGCCAGATAATATGTCTTACCTTATACACACACCATAATAATACTTGTATGTTTAATGCGCCGACAATCCATCAAGCGGTGCGGCTTCATAGCTTACCAAAAGTTGTACTAAAACATTTTGATAGATTTTTGAGCGCCATGTGTAATGTTCTATATTTTCAATGGAACATATAAAATGTTCGTGCTGTTTACTTGAGTCATCAATCAATCAATCAATGTTTATTTATATAGCCCTAAATCACAAGTGTCTCAAAGGGCTGTACAAGCCACAACGACATCCTCGGTACAGAGCCCACATACGGGCAAGGAAAAACTCACCCCAGTGGGATGTCGGCGAATGACTATGAGAAACCTTGGAGAGGACCGCATATGTGGGTAACCCCCCCGCCCCCCCCCCCCCCCCCCCTCTAGGGGAGACCGAAAGCAATGGATGTCGAGTGGGTCTGACATAACATTGTGAAAGTCCAGTCCACAGTGGATCCAACACATCAGCGGGAGTCCAGTCCACAGCGGGGCCAACAGGAAACCATCCCGAGCGGAGACGGGTCAGCAGCGCAGAGATGTCCCCAACCGATGCACAGGCTAGTGGTCCACCCGGGGTCCCGACTCTGGACAGCCAGCACTTCATCCATGGCCACCGGACCTATGCAACTCCCCCTCGCAAGGGACAGGGGAGAAGAGGAGAGAAGAAAAGAAACGGCAGATCAACTGGTCTAAAAAAGTCATATTGCCATCATATTGCAGTCTACACGTATCTCTTATGTTTGACTGCCATCTACTGGTCATACTTATCATTACACCATGTACCAAATAACATTGCTTCGAGGTCGGTAAGCAAAACCAAAATGATTCCGCACATTAGGCGCACCGGGTTATAAGGCGCACTGTCGAGTTTTGAGGGAAAAAAAGGATTATAAGGGCGCCTTATAGTCCAGAAAATACGGTACTCAAAATATGAGTATTAAAGGCCTACTGAAATGATTTTTGTTTTATTTAAACGGGGATAGCAGATCCATTCTATGTGTCATACTTGATCATTTCGTGATATTGCCATATTTTTGCTGAAAGGATTTAGTAGAGAACATCGACGATAAAGTTCGCAACTTTTGGTCGCTGATAAAAAAAAAGCCTTGCCTGTACCGGAAGTAGCGTGACGTCACAGGTTGAAAGGCTCCTCACATTTCCCCATTGTTTACACCAGCAGCGAGAGCGATTCGGACCGAGAAAGCGACGATTACCCCATTAATTTGAGCCAGGATGAAAGATTCGTGGATGAGGAACGTGACAGTGAAGGACTAGAGTGCAGTGCAGGACGCATCTTTTTTCGCTCTGACCGTAACTTAGGTACAAGCTGGCTCATTGGATTCCACACTTTCTCCTTTTTCTATTGTGTATCACGGATTTGTATTTCAAACCACCTGGGATACTATATCCTCTTGAAAATGAGAGTCGAGAACGCGAAATGGACATTCACAGTGACTTTTATCTCCACGAAAATACATCGGCGAAGCACTTTAGCTACAGAGCTAACGTGATAGCATCGGGCTTAACTGCAGATAGAAACAAAACAAATAAACCCTTGACTGGAAGGATAGACAGAAGATCAACAATACTATTAAACATGTAACTACACGGTTAATGCTTTCCAGCCTGGCGAAGCTTAACAATGCTGTTGCTAATGACGCCATTGAAGCTAACTTAGCAACGGGACCTCACAGAGCTATGCTAAAAACATTAGCTATCCACCTACGCCAGCCAGCCCTCATCTGCTCATCAACACCCGTGCTCACCTGCGTTCCAGCGATCGACGGAGCGACGAAGGACTTCACCCGATCATCCGTGCGGTCGGCGGCTAGCATCGGATAGCGCGTCTGCTATCCAAGTCAAAGTCCTCCTGGTTGTGTTGCTGCAGCCAGCCGCTAATACACCGATCCCACCTACAACTTTCTTCTTTGCAGTCTCCATTGTTCATTAAACAAATTGCAAAAGATTCACCAACACAGATGTCCAGAATACTGTGGAATTTTGCGATGAAAACAGAGCTGTTTGTATTGGATACAATGTGTCCGAATACTTGCGTTTAACTAGTGACGTCACGCGCATAAATCATATCCAAAGGAGTTTTTCAACCGGAAGTGTGGCGGGTATTTTAAAATGTCACTTTATAAGTTAACCCGGCCGTATTGGCATGTGTTGCAATGTTAAGATTTCATCATTGATATATAAACTATCAGACTGCGTGGTCGCTAGTAGTGGCTTTCAGTTGGCCTTTAAAAAATGATTTATTGGAATTGACTCAATCTTTTGTGAGGATATTACCTTCTCAAATCCTTAACTGCAGGAGTGTGTAGGCGCGCACGCGGGTTCGGCATCACACGCGCTACGCCGCGCGCGCGCCTCTGTGCGGCATTAATAATTCAAGCGAGCACTTAAACCCCAGGTGTAGGAACAAGGCAGGCCTCGAAACGTTCCTGGAAGACGCACGACGCTTCCTCAGATTGACACAACGCTCGGCATGATCAAGAGACGGCGCAGGCGGAGAGAATACGCTCCAGAACAACAGAAAACATCTCTCGGCAGAGTTCCACCCAGAAGCTCTTCTTGCACTGGGAGAAGCTAGCAAGCTAAATGCGAGTCAAGACGGTCTGCAGCTTGAATTTTCCGCCACAGGAAGAAACTAATTCCTTGTTTGTCTCCATGCTTTACTGGCCTGTGAAAAGGTAAAAGACACATTTACTAATCAGCTGCTGTTGGCCCCACTGGGCTTTTCCACCGCTTCAAGGATGCGCATACCACCCCTCGGGCGCCTCCTGCATCTCGAAGGTTTTTATCAAGGGAAGTGTTTAATGTGCCGTCGTGAGAGCGCACACCAGTGCGGTAAAGCGGGCGGGTTGTGACACGTTCCCTGCCGTCCCGGAGCCATGTTTGCCTCGCCATGAAAGATCTCGCGCTCGCTCTGCATTTGCATTGATCTCTTTCCATCGCCCCGACTGTAGCGCTCGCACTTACGCCGCGACGCAATGCGGCCGCGGGAGAACACACGGGGGACATAATGATAAGGTTGGCGTCCTAACAGGAGGCATCCGGAGGCCGTGAGGAAGAGGACGTCTTGGAATCAGAATCAGAAATACTTTATTAATCCCCGAGGGGAAATGAAGATTTTCTGTAAAATCCCATTCAAGATCAGACAAACATTACAGGGAGACAGAACAGGATCGTTGACGGGTCTGCCAACTTCCGGCACCCCTTACAAAAAAGGTGAGAAACAGGTAAGCCCGGGCCCCTGGGTCCAGACTCATAGCCATAGCACACATAAGCATGTGTGTAAGAGGGAAACATCAACCAATCAATCAATCAATCAATCAATGTTTACTTATATAGCCCTAAATCACAAGTGTCTCAAAGGGCTGCACAAGCCACAAGGACATCCTCGGCTCAGATCCCACATCAGGGCAAGAAAAAACTCAACCCAATGGGATAACAATAGGAAACATTGGAGGGGACGGCAGATGTAGGGACCGGTGCAATGGACGTTGAGTGGATCTAGCATAATATTGTGAGAGTCTAGTCCATAAGTGGATTTAACATAATAGTGAGACCAGTCCATAGTGGATCTAACATAATAGTGAGAGTCCAGTCCATAGTGGGGCCAGCAGGAGACTATCCTGAGCGGAGACGGGTCAGCAGCGCTGAGATGTCCCCAACTGATGCACAGACGAACGGTTCACCCCGGGTCCCAACTCTGGACAGCTAGCACTTCATCCGAACCTGTGCCTCCCCCCTCCACGAAGGAGAGCAGAAAAGAAACGGCAGATCAACTGGTCTAAAAGGGGGGTCTATTTAAAGGCTAGAGTATACAAATGAGTTTTAAGATGGGACTTAAATGCTTCTACTGAGGTAGCCTCTCTAACTGTTGCCGGGAGGGCATTCCAGAGTACTGGAGCCCCAATAGAAAACGCTCTATAGCCCGCAGACTCTTTTTGGGCTCTGGGAATCACTAATAAGCCGGAGTTCTTTGAAAACAGATTTCTTGCCGGGACATATTGTACAATACAATCAGCAAGATAGGCAGGAGCTTGACCGTGTAGTATTTTATACGTAAGTAGTAAAACCTTAAAGTCGCATCTTAGGTGCACAGGAAGCCAGTGCAGGTGAGCCAGTATAGGTATATATAGTAGGTATATATGTATAAAGGTATATACAGTATAGGCGTAATATGATCAAACTTTCTTGTTTTTGTCAAAAGTCTAGCAGCTGCATTTTGTACCAACTGTAATCTTTTAATGCTAGACATAGGGAGACCCCAAAATAATACGTTACAGTAATCGAGACGAGACGTAACGGAGGCATGAATAATGATCTCAGCGTCGCTAGTGGACAAAATGGAACGAATTTTAGCGATATTACGGAGATGAAAGAAGGTTTTAGTAACACTCCTGATGTGTGACCCAAACGAGAGAGTTGGGTGGAAGATAATACCCAGATTCTTTACCGTGTCGCGTTGTGTAATTGTTTGGTTGTCAAATGTTAAGGTGGTATTATTAAAGAACACAAAGGACATTAAAGGCCTACTGAAAGCCACTACTAGCGAACACGCAGTCTGATAGTTTATACATCAACGATGAAATCTTAACATTGCAACACATGCCAATACGGCCGGGTTAGATTAGTTAAGTGCAATTTTAAATTTCCCGCGAAATATTCTGCTGAAAACGTCTCGGTATGATGACGTTTGCGCGTGACATCACGGATTGTGCGGACATATTGGGACACCATTGTGGCCAGCAATTAAGTCGTCTGTTTTCATCGCAAAATTCCACAGTATTCTGGACATCTGTGTTGGTGAATCTTTTGCAATTTGTTTAATGAACAATGAAGACAGCAAAGAAGAAAGCTGTAGGTGGGAAGCGGTGTATTAGCGGATGGCTGCAGCAACACAACCAGGAGGACTTTGAGTTGGATAGCAGACGCGCTACGCTTTGGCTTCCAAACATTTGATCGCTTGCCCGTACGTGCGTGCCGCTATGTGCATGTCACGTACGTAACTTTGGGGAAATATATGTGCTGTATGAACTTTACGGAGGTGAACGGTACTTTGGGCTGTGGGATTGAGTGTGTTGTGCGGGTGTTTGAGTTGTATTGGTGGGTTATATGGACGGGCGGCGGGAGGTGTTTGTTATGCGGATTAATTTGTGGCATATTAAATATAAGCCTTGTTGTGTTGTGGCTAATAGACTATATATATGTCTTGTGTTTATTTACTGTTGTAGTCATTCCCAGCTGAATATCAGGTCCCACCCGCCTCTCACAGCATCTTCCCTATCTGAATCGCTTCCACTGCCCTCTAATCCTTCACTTTCACTTTCCTCATCCACGAATCTTTCATCCTCGCTCAAATTAATGGGGTAATCGTCGCTTTCTCGGTCCGAATCGCTCTCGCTGCTGGTCAACATGATTGTAAACAATGTGCAGATGTGAGGAGCTCCACAACCTGTGACGTCACGCTACTTCCGGTACAGGCAAGGCTTTTTTATCAGCGACCAAAAGTTGCGAACTTTATCGTCGATGTTCTCTACTAAATCCTTTCAGCAAAAATATGGCAATATCGCGAAATGATCAAGTATGACACATAGAATGGATCTGCTATCCCCGTTTAGATAAGAAAATGTCATATCAGTAGGCCTTTAAAGGACATTCAGTGCCTTTTATCTCCACGACAATACATCGGCGAAATGCTTTAGCTACGAGCTAACGTGATAGCATCGTGCTTTAACTGCATATAGAAACAAAAAAATAAACCCCTGACTGGAAGGATAGATAGAAAATCAACAATACTATTAAACCGTGGACATGTAAATACACGGTTAATGCTTTCCAGGCTGGCGAAGCTTAACAATGCTGTGCTAACGACGCCATTGAAGCTAACTTAGCAACTTAGCAACGGGACCTCACAGAGCTATGCTAAAAACATTAGCTCTCCACCTACGCCAGCCAGCCCTCATCTACTCATCAACACCCGTGCTCACCTGCGTTCCAGCGATCGGCAGAAGGACGAAGGACTTCACCCGATGCGTTTGGCGGCCCGGAGACGTAGGAAGTCAAGGTGAGGTCGGCGGCTAGCGCGGCTAGCGCGGCTAGCGCGGCTAGCGCGGCTAGCGCGGCTAGCGCGGCTAGCGCGGCTAGCGCTCCAACAAAGTCCTCCTGGTTGTGTTGCTGTAGTCCGCTGCTAATACACCGATCCCACCTACAACTGTCTTCTTTGCAGCCTTCATTGTTCATTAAACAAATTGCAAAAGATGTCCAAAATACTGTGGAATTATGAAATGAAAACAGAGCTTTTTGTATAGGATTCTACGGGGTACCATAACTTCCGTTACTCTGACTTCGTCACGCGCATACGTCATCATACCGCGACGTTTCAGCCGGATATTTCCCGGGAAGTTTTAAAAGTCACTTTATAAGTTAACCCGGCCGTATTGGCATGTGTTGCAATGTTAAGATTTCATCATTGATATATAAACTATCAGACTGCTTGGTCGGTAGTAGTAGGTTTCAGTAGGCCTTTAAAGACATTAAAAGAGCATAGCTGATGTAACCAGCCATTTCTACATACAGCTACCAAAAAAAAACAAAAAAACATATACACTGTGGTGGTTTCTGCGGTGTTCCAAGCCATCGTCTGCTGGGGTCGGGGGAGCATGGGCCAGAGGCAGGAGCAGACCCAACAAAGCAACCTAGAGCGCCGACTCCACTCTCGGCCGCCCACTAACTCTCGGCCAGTGTCCAGTCCGCATGGATGAGCGAGGATACTTCCAGGGAGACCTGCTCATTCAGCCAAGACACGCTCGGCGCCAGCTCCGCAGCCCCGTCTCTTCATCCGCATCTCCTCCGGTTTCTCCAAAAACTGACTCTGATGTGGCAGAGACCCAGCAGCTGGTCTCCATGGCCAAAAGGCTCCCGGGAGGCAGATCCAGAAGTTCACCAAAAAGCACCGCAGAAGTCACGAGAGTGCACATAGTCCCAAAGGGTCCCGAACTAAAAGGCTTTTCCAAGTTTTCATCTGTTATGTCGTGTAAAATGGTTTCTGGAGCACGCGATAATTTGATATGTTTGAGAACTCCACCGACGAATAATCCTTTATCACTCAACAAATCTTTTTTTTTTTTAAATATAGTATAGGGATCTATTCCATTGTATTGTTTGATTGTTTTTGCTCATATCTGCTTTTTTACAGGACCATATGGGTCCCTCTTGTGCTTGCTGTACAACATCCATCTTGCCTTTGTTGACCACCACTGGTTTTCACTTCCGGGAAGAAATCACTTGTCAGAGTACCAGCAATTAGTTATATTTACACAACGTCTCCAAGGCAGAAGCATATTAGAAAGTATCCAGTAACAAACATATCAAATTACTGCGTCATGACTAGAGATGTCCGATAATATCGTAATGCCGATATTATCGGCCGATAAATGCTTTAAAATGTAATATCGGAAATTTCCGGTATCGGTTTCAAAACGTCGCTATACGGAGTGCTACACGGACATAGGGAGAAGTACAGAGCAGTTGCGTCTCCCAGGCATACTTGCCAACCCTCCCGATTTTCCCGGGAGACTCCCAAATTTCAGTGCCCCTCCCGAAAATCTCCCGGGGCAACCATTCTCCCGAATTTTTCCCGATTTCCAGCCAG
Source organism: Entelurus aequoreus (assembly GCF_033978785.1). Classification (NCBI taxonomy): domain Eukaryota; kingdom Metazoa; phylum Chordata; class Actinopteri; order Syngnathiformes; family Syngnathidae; genus Entelurus; species Entelurus aequoreus. The sequence goes on along the minus strand of NC_084741.1, from coordinate 7,036,580 downwards.
ACAGCAATATTGGGGGCATGCCGGCCCAATCACATAATATCTATGGCTTTTCACACACACAAGTGAATGCAAGGCATACTTGGTCAACAGCCATACAGGTCACACTGTATGGCTGTTGACCATTTTATTGTTTTATTGCCTTTTGCTTGAAAGCAAAAGGCAATAAAACATGAAACTAAAAAAACTCACTAAACTGTGGCTTGAATAAACAAAACTTACGTGGCAAGAACTATGGCGTGGACATGAGCAAACACAGAGTAGATCTAACACGGGCAGAGCGAGAAATGAACAATGTCAACGTCGCCAGGCCGACTAACTGGCAACCAAAGGCTTAAATAGTCTCTTTGATTAAAACAGGTGCGTGAGTCCAAACAAATGAGGCAGGTGAAACTAATGAGTTGCCATGGTGACCAAACAAGGGAGCGCAAAAACAGGAACTACTTGGAGTCCAAAACTAGCAGAAAATAACAAAACATAATCCAGACCACAGAACATGACAGAACCCACACCAAACAAGAATGACAAACACGTTTCGGGAGAACATCCGCACCGTAACACAACATAAACACAACAGAACAAATACTCAGAACCCCTTGCAGCACTAACTCTCCCGGGATGCTACAATATCTACCCCCCCGAGAACTACAAAGCGGAGAGGAAGCAGGACCAGACTCCCTTCCAGGCGACCTTTTCTTTGAACTATTGTAATCAAAGGCGATGGCTGTTTACGACCCCCCCTCCCTTAGAAACAGCTGTTGCCATGTAATCAGGGAAAGTCCAAATAAAAGAGGAGGCGTACAATCTTTCGTCAGAGCGTGTTGGGAGACTGTGCAAAGAGTACAGCCCAGACGTTTCTCCTCAATTGAGCCAAATATAATTCTGTCTCTGTTTAATTCCTTGCCACTTGTCTTGTTTAATAGATGTCATCAGCGTTTGAACCTGACAGTAAGACACTCCGGTTGTCGGCCATTTTGGTTTTCAGGCCCCATTTTTGGGGGATTTGGTCCCGTTTAATTGTTCATAGTTTTTTGTTGTAATTTGGGACCTGTTTAGTTTGTCTATAGAATGTGTCGCGGGCCAATAAAAACCGAGCTGCGGGCCGCACTTTGGACCCGCCTGGTTTAATGCATCCAGCGGGGCATCACAACAAAATTAGGCATAATAATGTGTTAATTCCACGACTGTATATATCAGTATCGGTTGATATCGGAATCGGTAATTAAGAGTTGGACAATATCGGAATATCGGATATTGGCAAAAAGCCATTATCGGACATCTCTAGTTGAAATGCCTTCAGGGCTCCAATTAACAGTGCAAATAACTGCTCAGTATTTGCCAAAAACATTGGCAATCGTGGCTGTAGGCAACCTCCCACCTGTATTTTTTTTTGTCGTTGACTCAATTAGATGGAATGGTCAAGTTTAGCTACACGTTTTCATGCACTCCAAATCATTCTGAAATACACTAAGCGAAGATACAAGCGTTCCAAGTAAGGTTGAAAGGCAAATAAAAGTGTGGCCCTGAGGAGATGCCATAGTCGCAGTTTTATCAACATAACTTGAAATGCTTCCGCACTTTTATCTTCAAAGTCATCCCCATAACCTTTCAGGACCCATCATCTCCCAAACAGTTTCTATTGACACGTTTCCAAATGGAGTCCTCCAAGTTACTGACGGGTAATAATCGAATGCTGGAGAGCAAGAAAGCGCTGGGGGAAATGGGAGGAGCCTTATTTAGCAACTTCTATTTCCACATTCGCAGTGAAAACGCAGGCGCCAACAAAAGCAAAGTTACCTCCTGAATTACTGGGGGAGCTGGCACACTTGTTATGTGCTCTGCGTCGGAAAATAACAGAGGGCGTCTGCAAATAATTTATTCCGCTTTTACTCCCTTTGCCATTTCTCTCCCCTCTTCCCCAAGCGATACTGCAGAGGCTCTTTGGTGGTAGGCCCGCGAATGATGAATACTGCACATTTATACAAAAAAAAAAAAAAAAGTTGAGAGGGGGCATATTTAGAACATTGGAAGATGCTGCGTAGAGCAGGGGGTCCAAACTTTTAGTACAGAGAGCCTCGCAGACAAAATGTGGAACACCGCATGCAACACTTTGATATTCTTCGCCGTTTTCCTGTTTATTAAACACTCTAAAAGCAATACAACATTGGTTTGAGATGATAAAATAGATTTATGCTAGAGATGTCTGATAATATCGGACTGCCGATATTAAAATGTAATATCGGAAATTATCGGTATCGGTTTTAAAAAAGTAAAATGTATGACTTTTTCAAACGCCGCTGTGCGGAGTGGTACACGGACATAGGGAGAAGTACAGAGCGCCAATAAACCTTAAAGGCACTGCCTTTGCGTGCCGGCCCAATCACATAATATCTACGGCTTTTCACACACACAAGTGAATCCCACGCATACTTGGTCAACAGCCATACAGGTCACTGAGGGTGAACCATATAAACAACTTTAACACTGTTACAAATATGCGCCACACTGTGAACCCACACCAAACAAGAATAAAAAAAACACATTTCGGGAGAACATCCGCACCGTAACACAACATAAACACAACATAACAAATACCCAGAACCCTTTGCAGCACTAACTCTTCCGGGACGCTACAATATACACCCCCTGCCACCCCCTACCACCCCCCCTCACCTCATATAAAATGTTGGTGTTGTTTACTTGAGCCATATTGCAGTCTACACGCCATCATATTGCAGTCTACACGTATCTCTTATATGTGACTGCCATCTACTGGTCACACATATCATTTCACCATGTACCAAATAAAATAGCTTCGAGGTTGTCAAGCACAACTGAAAAGTTAAAGTATCAGTTATTGTCACACACTCACACTAAGTGTGGCGAAATTATTCTCTGCATTTGACCCATCCTCTTGATCACCCCCTGGGAGGTGAGGGGAGCAGTGAGCAGCAGCAGTGAGCAGCAGCAGTGGCCACGCCCGGGAATCATTTTTGGTGATTTAACCCCCAATTCCAACCCTTGATGCTGAGTGCCAAGCAGGGAGGTGATGGGTCCCATTTTTATAGTCTTTGGTATGAAATTATTCCGTACATTAGGTGCACCGGGTTATAAGGCGCACTGTCAAGTTTTGAGGGGGAAAAAAAGGAATTTAAGTGCACTTTACAGTCCGGAAAATACGGTACTTTGCCCAACTCTGTTCTGATGACTTGCATGTCTAAACCGGAGTAAGGCAGCAATGGGATTTGGTTTTGTTTTGTTTTATTTTCCTTGGAGCAAAACTGGGCATTTCAGCCCAGCAGAGAAGAATGCAGATTTGACCCTCTGCATAATTTCAGATTTATGAAGTATTGTATAATTTCCGGAGGGTGTGTTCTAACTATCCTGGGATCACACTCCTCAGCCTTCCCGGTAAGGTCTATTCAGGTGTGCTGGAGAGGAGGCTACGCCGGATAGTCGAACCTCGGATTCAGGAGGAACAATGTGGTTTTCGTCCTGGTCGTGGAACTGTGGACCAGCTCTATACTCTCAGCAGGGTCCTTGAGGGTGCATGGGAGTTTGCCCAACCAGTCTACATGTGTTTTGTGGACTTGGAGAAGGCATTCGACCGTGTCCCTCGGGAAGTGCTTTGGAGAGTGCTCAGAGAGTATGGGGTATCGGACTGTCTGATTGTGGCGGTCCGCTCCCTGTATGATCAGTGCCAGAGTTTGGTCCGCATTGCCGGCAGTAAGTCGGGCACGTTTCCAGTGAGGGTTGGACTCCGCCAAGGCTGCCCTTTGTCACCGATTCTGTTCATAACTTTTATGGACAGAATTTCTAGGCGCAGTCAAGGCGTTGAGGGGATCTGGTTTGGTGGCTGCAGAATTAGGTCTCTGCTTTTTGCAGATGATGTGGTCCTGATGGCTTCATCTGGCCAGGATCTTCAGCTCTCGCTGGATCGGTTCGCAGCTGAGTGTGAAGCGACTGGGATGAGAATCAGCACCTCCAAGTCCGAATCCATGGTTCCCGCCCGGAAAAGAGTGGAGTGCCATCTCCGGGTTGCGGAGGAGACCCTGCCCCAAGTGGAGGAGTTCAAGTACCTCGGAGTCTTGTTCACGAGTGAGGGAAGAGTGGATCGTGAAGTCGACAGGCGGATCGGTGCGGCGTCTTCCGTAATGCGGACGCCGTATCGATCCGTTGTGGTGAAGAAGGAGCTGAGCCGGAAGGCAAAGCTCTCAATTTACCGGTCGATCTACGTTCCCATCCTCACCTATGGTCATGAGCTTTGGGTTATGACCGAAAGGACAAAATCACGGGTACAAGCGGCCGAAATGAGTTTCCTCCGCCGGGTGGCGGGGCTCTCCCTTAGAGATAGGGTGAGAAGCTCTGCCATCCGGGAGGAGCTCAAAGTAAAGCCGCTGCTCCTCCACATCGAGAGGAGCCAGAGGAGCCCCCCCCCCCCTCCCCTTAAGGGACAGATTCCAGATGTCCCCTGGAAAAACTAAACCCCACCAACTACAAGACAGTTCAAGCGTCAAGGGAGGGCGGAGGGAGGACTTGGCGGAGGGTCGCCAGGCCACGTGTACCCGAATAAACCGGGGAACAAATAAAGAAGCCAGCCCGACTCACTGGCAAGGCAGGCTTAAATAATGTCAGTGATGACAAACAGGTGCGCGTCTGGAACACAAGAGGCAGGTGAAAACAATAAGCAGCCATGGCAACAAACTCAGGTGCACAAACAGGCACTCAAGGAGTCCAAAACTAACAGAAAACACAAGTGCCTCAAAAACGTAAACAGAATATGATCCGGGCAGCTGATCATAACAATCTGGTCAGGATGCCACCCGAACGCCTCCCTAGGGAGGTGTTTAGGGCACGTCCGACCGGTAGGAGGCCACGGGGAAGACCCAGAAAACGTTGGGAAGACTATGTCTCCTGGTTGGCCGGGGAACGCCTCGGGATCCCCCAGGAGGAGCTGGACAAAGTGGCTGGGGAGAGGAAAGTCTGGGCTTCCCTGCTTAGGCTGCTGCCCCAGCGACCCGACCTCGGATAAGCGGAAGAAGATGGATGGATGATGGATGTATAATTTCCCCACTTGGATCCAATATCGTTTAACACTAAACAGCCCGGAAGTGGGGTCCAAGGAGATTCAAGGGTATAGGGACTTTATTATTATCAATCAATCAATCAATCAATCAATCAATGTTTACTTATATAGCCCTAAATCACGAGTGTCTCAAAGGGCTGCACAAGCCACAACGACTTTATTATTAACATTTAGGCTATTTATGTTTCACGCTTACAATAAAATTGGTCTTTGGCACGCAGTCCATTGGCACATTTTCACTTATACACTTGGGGACATACATTTTGGGCACCCTTCACATAAACCATTAGCGGCCAACTGATTAAAAAAAAAGAAAAAAAAAGGTCAATAATCTCCTCAGCTAACCAAAGCACTGCAGTATGAACGTGTGTTTTGCTGCCTATTGTTGTGTGTACTTGTGTGAGCCAGAGATGATGTGGAGATACCTGGCATGGCTGCACCCTGTGTTTGTTTGGCTGGGGGGGGCTCTCAGACTGTCAGCGCCAAGCTTATGTAGCGAAACAAAACATGCTGTCATCTCTGTAACAAGTGTTGCCGCCGGGACTCGGCAGACACGCCTCAGCCAGACAAGCCTCCAAACCCTCCTCCTCGTCTTCCTCCTTCTCCATGCCCATACAGTATGTATTCCCCACCCCTCCTCGCCAACTCGAGCCGAAACTCTACAGCCTCTTTCGTCTGGAGCGTTTTGTTCTTGGTTCTTGTTTGTGGTGTTAGAATGAGGCAAACGTCCTTTTAGGGAGTTCAAGCTAAAACCAGTCGCCAAGCATCCAGGCTGTACCGTATTCTTCGGACTGTAAGGCGCACTTAAAATCCTTTAATTTTCTCAAAAATCGACGGCGCGCCTTATACGGAATGTGCGGAATAATTCTGGTTGTGCTTACTGACCTCAAAGCAATTTTATATGGTACATGGTGTAATGATAAGTGTGAGCAGTAGATGGCAGTCACACACAAGAGATACGTGTAGGCTGCAATATGACGGCAGTAAACAACACCAAAACATTAAATGTTCCATTGAAAATAAAGAACATTACATACGGCGCTCAAAAATCCGTCAAAATGTTTTAGTATGACTTTGAAGCCGCACCGCTTGATGGATTGTTGGCCCATTATGGCTACCGTAGTCAGAGATACAAGTATTACTATGGTGTGGGTATAAGGACCGCTGTGGGGGGGGGCTGCAGACCTGCAGCGAAGCGGGGTGTGCCAGGACCGGCTTTGAGATCAGCGACAGGTGCGTAGATGGCCCACCTGGGAGTGTTTATCTAATCACCTGTCGATCTGTTAAAGACAGCAGTCGGAAAGGAGAGGGGAGTGGAGCGGGAGCGGGAGCGAGACTGTCATGAGAGATGGCTGAAAAGCATGGAAAAATAATATTATTGAAAAATAAATAATTGTTTTGAACCATGAACACAGCTGTCATGTCCGTGATTGGTGGTCTGAAGAACCCGGAAGAGCAAGACTTCCACAACCGCAAAATGGCACCCATTCTTTCACAATATTATGCAAAAGCAACTTTTCTTACCTTCTGGTACCTGCTGATGTGTTTTTGAGATCTACATAGGTCCGGAAAATATGTGCACGTCCGCCACTGTAGTCTGTGCTGATGCCGTAATCGATAAGCTTCTTCCTTTTCACTATTTTCTTGTTATGGGACATTCACCCTCTGCTGTTGCCATTTCTAATATAAATTAGCATAAAGTTCTAACTTATATCTCGCTATGGAAGCGCTAAAAACTACCGGTGTAGTGAGTTTACATTATTCACCCAAGGAACTAGTTATTAGAGAGTTCCGGTCGGACGTTTTGTCACCGATTCTGTTCATAACTTTTATGTACAGAACTTCTAGGCGAAGTCAAGGCATTGAGGGTATCTGGTTTGGTGGCTGCAGGATTAGGTCTCTGCTTTTTGCAGATGATGTGGTCCTGATGGCTTCATCTGGCCAGGATCTTAAGCTCTCACTGAATCGGTTCGCAGCCGAGTGTGAAGCGACTGGATTGGGAATCAGCAGCTTTAAATCAGAGTCCATGGTTCTCGCCCGGAAAAGGGTGGAGTGCCATCTCCGTTGGGGAGGAGATATTGCCCCAAGTGGAGGAGTTCAAGTACCACGGAGTCTTGTTCACGAGTGAGGGAAGAGTGGATCGTGAAGTCGACAGGCGGATCGGTGCGGCGTCTTCAGTAATGCGGACGCTGTATCGATACGTTGTGGTGAAGAAGGAGCTGAGCCGGAAGGCAAAGCTCTCAATTTATCGGTCGATCTACGTTCCCATCCTCTTCATGGTCATGAGCTTTGGGTTATGACCGAAAGGACAAGATCACGGGTACAAGCGGCCGAAATTAGTTTCCTCCGTCGGGTTGTGGGGCTCTCCCTTAGAGATAGGGTGAGAAGCTCTGTCATCCGGGAGGAGCTCAAACTAAAGCCACTGCTCCTCCACATCGAGAGGAGCCAGATGAGGTGGTTCGGGCATCCCGAACGCCTCCCTAGGGAGGTGTTTCGGGCACGTCCGACCGGTAGGAGGCCACGGGGAAGACCCAGGACACGTTGGGAAGACCTGGGAACGCTGGACAAAATGGCTGGGGAGAGGGAAGTCTGGGCTTCCCTGCTTAGGCTGCTGCCCCCACGACCCGACCTCGGATAAGCGGAAGAAGATGGATGGATGGATGGATGGATGGATGTGTCGTGTTTGTCCTCCTACAGAAAATATATTAAAACAAAAAACATACTTTTTCCATTTTCACGCATCTCTGACAGAGGTCCAGGCTGCACATTGTCATCCTCATCGGAGAGACAAGACCAGGTGATACGATAAAAGTTGGAGGTAAAGAAACAATCTTCCCCTGAATCGTTCTCCTGCAAATTGGAGCCAACTTTCATGTTGTTTGTCTTCGCCCATCTGTTGTCTAAACAGCGTGCTCCTCCAGGCACATCAGGCCAGATATGTAAGCTGTTAGAGACGGGAAGTCAAGCGCCTCTTTCAATTACTCTCTTATTGGCTTAGCGCTCCCTGCGGACAGGCTGGCCTTCCAGTGTCAATCCTGCCGCAAATGAGAGAGTCTCGCTCCCTGGCAGTGCGGGCGTCTCTTTGGCTTTGTGTCACGCGTCCTCCCGCCCCGACTTGACAAACAACGAGCCGGGGAGCGAACGCACGCGACCTCTCCTTTAACGCCGCTTCGACGTTTCCAAATGGCCTGACTCGCCTGCCGCTTGTCCGGTCAAAACAGCGACTGCACTGCAAAAACTGAAATCTAAGTAAGATTAAAAATCTCAAATAAGGGTGATATTTGCTTATTTTCTGTCTGATAAGATAATTCTTCTCACTAAGCAGATTTTATGTTAGAGTCTTTTACTTGTCCTAAATGATCTCAGTAAGATATTACAGCTTGTTGCTGAGATTTGATGACCTATATTGAGTAAAACATGCTTGAAACTATTTTTGTCCAAATGTCCAAAACACACCCAGCAATGGTGCACAGGAAGGCGGGGAAGAAGAGGGGAAAAATGCGGCCAAAATGGTCAAAAGTCCCAATTTTGTCCAAAATACCTCCCCGGGTTCCAGTCCCACGAGTCCCGCCGCCGGCCGCACAAGTCCTGGGATGCAAAAAATGTCCAAAACGCACTCAGCAAAGTCCCACGGGAAGTGGGGGAGAAAAGTGAGAAAAGTCATCAAAAGTCCCCAAAAATGTTCAAAATACCTACCCAGGTTCGAGTCCCACAAGTCCCGCCGCCACCGCACAAGTCCCGGGATGCCCAAAATGTCCATAACACACCCAGCCGAGTCCCATGGGGAGGGGGGATAAAAGTTGGAAAAGTCGGCGAAAGTCCCAAAAATGTTCAAAATACCTACCCAGGTTCGAGTCCCACATGGAGTGCCACAAGTCTTAAGACTTGAACACTCGAACCCGGGTGTGATTTTTGAACATTTTACCGACTTTTTTCACTGTTCTCACAAGTCCCGGCCGGTGGCGGGACTTGTGGGACTCGAACCTGGGTAGGTATTTTGAAAATTTTTGGGACTTTTTTTTTTCTTGTTTTTGAACACTGACTTTTTGCAGTGTATAATGCAACCTTCAGACATGGTGCAATTTAAGAATTCAAACTTGGATGAAGTGCTGGCTGTCCAGAGTCGGGACCCGGGTTGGACCGCCCGCCTGTGCATCAGTTGGGGACATCTCTGCGCTGCTGACCCGTCTCCGCTCGGGATAGTCTCCTGCTGGCCCCACTATGGACTGGACTCTCACTATTATGTTAGATCCACTATGGACTGGACTCTCACTATTATGTTAGATCCACTATGGACTGGACTCTCACTATTATGTTAGATCCACTATGGACTGGACTCTCTCACTATTATGTTAGATCCACTATGGACTGGACTCTCACTATTATGTTAGATCCACTATGGACTGGACTCTCACTATTATGTTAGATCCACTATGGACTGGACTCTCACTATTATGTTAGATCCACTATGGACTGGACTCTCACTATTATGTTAGATCCACTATGGACTGGACTCTCACTATTATGTTAGATCCACTATGGACTGGACTCTCTCACTATTATGTTAGATCCACTATGGACTGGACTCTCACTATTATGTTAGATCCACTATGGACTGGACTCTCACTATTATGTTAGATCCACTATGGACTGGACTCTCACTATTATGTTAGATCCACTATGGACTGGACTTTCACAATATTATGCTAGACCCACTCGACGTCCATTGCATCTGGTCTCCCCTACCGCTTATCCCTTTCGGGGTCGCAGGGGGGGTGTTGGAGCCTATCTCAGCTACAATCGGGCGGAAGGCGGGATACACCCTGGACAAGTCGCCACCTCATCACAGACCTCAGAAGTGGAACATCAATTTCAGGAATGAACTGTCAGTACCACCAAGATTTTGGCAAGCTTTTTATTTAAAATGCCTGATATCGCGGCAGCTTTTTCAGTACCTTATTTTCCGGACCATAGGGCGCACCGGATTATAAGGCGCACACATGGCACACTGACAAAGCTTAACCTAAAGCTACTATAACAATCTACAAGGTTAATATAGCTGGCTTCTCTTTCTCCCCCTCCATTTTTCTGCTTTCTTTTGTATCTCTAGTTATCATTATGTATATATATTGTTGCATTTGAACAACTGTATTGTTGATAATAGGGGTAATTATTGTTATTATTCATTATCAATTGATATTTCTATTGGTATTTGTATTGTTCCGCCGCTCTCAGTCTGTGGAACGCTCTCCCTGACCACCTGAGGGCACCACAGACTGTGGATGCTTTTAAAAAAGGCTTAAAAGCCCTCCTTTTTTTTAAAAAAAAAAGCCCTTTTTTTAGATATGTGCATACTAGCTATAGCTATTTGGCTGTTCTAGCTTTTATTTTTTTCTTTATTATCTTTTTGTCTTTATTTTATTTTTATTTTTTTTAATACACTGCAGCACTTTGAGATTGTTTACTCAATATCAAGTGCTTTTTACAAATAAAATCTATTATTATTATTATTATTATTATTGTTTTTGTCTCTCTGTCTTATCCCCCTCTTGTCCCCACAATTTCCCCCTTAGTCTTCCTTTTTGTCTCTTTCTATCCCCTCCTGCTCCAGCCCGGCTGCACCAATAAAAATACATTTAATAAAGTCAAATACAAAATAAAAACAAAAACAAAAAAAGGATTATAAGACGCAAAATGCTTTATATATCAAAACAGAAATGTAAAATATTAAAAATAATAACAATAATCAAAACCACAATAAGCACATAACGTTTTATATATAAAACAGTTGAAGTGCATAAAAATAGTGCAAAAAACTAAAGGTAAAAGAGTAAAAAATAATTTTAAAAAAATATCACAATAAATACAACACATTCTATATATAAAACACAGCTAAAAATGAATAAAAAAGACAAAGATAAAAATGCCCATGCATATGTCCAGCTCAGCCTGTTTTTAACGGCATTTAGGGCGCACCGGATTAAAAGGTGCACTGCCGATGAGCCATTCAGGTGTTTTTTCATACAAAAGGCGCACCGGATTATAAGGCACAAAAAAGGGGTCACATTATTACTTTTTTCTGAATATAAAAGACTTCCTTGTGGTCTACATAACATGTGATGGTGGTTCATTGGTCAAAATGTTGCATAGATGATGTTTTACACATCATCTTCAAGTCGCTCCAGGATGCACCATTTTGTGGGCGGGTCTTATTTACGTGGCTCACCTTCGACAGCGTCTTCTCCCCGTCATCTTTGTTGTAGCGGTGTAGCGTGCAAGGACGGGGGTGGAAGAAGTGTCAAAAGATGGCGCTGACTGTTTTAATGACATTCAGACTTTACTTCAATCAATAACAGAGCAGCATCTTTCTTATCCGGAATTAACAACAAGGCCGGAAATGTGTCCGACCAGAACTCTCTAATAACTAAAGTTCCTTGAGTGAATAATGTAAACTCACTATACCAGTATGTTTTAGCGCTTTCATGGCGAGTTTACTGACGGATATAAGTAAGAACTTTACACTACTTTATATTAGAAATGGCAACAGCGGAGGATGAATGTCACATAACAAGAAGATAGAGAAAAATAAGAAGTTTATCGACTACGCCGTCGGCACGGACAACAAAGGCGGACGTGCGCAATTTTTCAGGTCTTATGCAGATCCCAAATACAAATCAGCAGGTACCAGAAGGTAAGAAAAGTTGCTTTTGCATAATATTGTGAAACAAAACGCCAGATAATATGCCTTACCTTATGCACACACCATAATACTACTATGTTGAAGCACAGTACAATCCATCAAGCGGTGCGACTTCATAGCTTACCAAAGTCGTACTAAAACATTTTGATGGATTTTAGAGCGCCGTGTGTAATGTTCTATATTCTCAATGGAACACATAGAATGTTGGTGTTGTTTACTTGAGTCATATTGCCATCATATTGCAGTCTGCACGTATCTCTTATGTTTGACTGCCATCTACTGGTCACACTTATCATTACGCCATGCACAGGTCGGTAAGCAAAACCAGAATCATGCCGTACATTAAGCGCACCGGGTTATAAGGCGCACTCTCAAGTTTTGAGAAAGAAAAAAAAAGGATTTTAAGTGGTAAGTGAGTTTTTATTTTGTATTCTTCAGTCTCGACGTTGGGCATTCTAAAAATCCCTGGTCAGATGACCTTAGAGCTCTGACCGGGGGTGTGCAGAATAAGTAGGTCAGATATATACTGCATGGTGGAGCCAGCCCTTGCAGAGACTTAAAAACAAATAAAAAATTCTTGAACTGCATTCTAAAAACAACAGGCAGCAGGAGAGAGAAACCGGTAGAGGAGCGATGTGATCGTGTTTCCTCCTTCCTGCCAGCAGGCGTGCAGCTGCGTTTTGGACCAGTTGTAAGCGGCGAGTTAAAGGCCTACTGAAAGCCACTACTAGCGACCACGCAGTCTGATAGTTTATATATCAATGATGAAATCTTAACATTGCAACACATGCCAATACGGCCGGGTTAACTTATAAAGTGACATTTTAAATTTCCCGCGAAACTTCCCGTTTGAAAACGTCTATGTATGATGACGTAATGCGCGGTTGGCGTCAATCGTTGAAGCGGAAGTATTGGTACACCATTGAATCCAATACAAAAAGCTCTGTTTTCATCTCAAAATTCCGCAGTATTCTGGACATCTGTGTTGGTGAATCTTTTGCAATTGTTTAATGAACAATGAAGACTGCAAAGAAGAAAGTTGTAGGTGGGATCGGTGTATTAGCGGCTGGCTGCAGCAACACAACCAGGAGGACTTTGACTTGGATAGCAGACGCGCTAGCCGCCGACCTCACCTTGACTTCCTCCGTCTCCGGGCCGCTGACCGCGATCTATGATCGTCGCTCCGTCGATCGCTGGAACGCAGGTGGAGCACGGGTGTTGATGAGCAGATGAGGGCTGGCGTAGGTGGTGTTGTGTTGACCAGCTCTTCCTCCCAGGGATTTTAAGCTGCTGGTCACTCCCAAATACTTAAATGGCACATAGGCTGAAGTTTAAATTCATCACCAGGCAGTAGTTGGTATTTTGTGGTTTATTCTCAAAGCTTTAAAGACAAACGTGAGACCAAAATCCAGTACAGAAGTGTTTCCCTCGCCCAGTCTAGATTGAACTCCATCCATCCATCCATCCATCTTCAACCGCTCATCCGGAATCGGGTCGCGGGGACAGCAGCTCCAGCAGAGACCCCCAGACTTCCCTCTCCAGAGCAACATTAGCGACTTCCTCCTGGGGAATCCCGAAGCGTTCCCAGGCCAGAGAGGAGATGTAATCCCCCCATCTGGTCCTTGGCCTGCCGCGGGGCCTCCTGCCGCGGGGCCTCCTCCCAGTGGGACGTGCAACGAGGACCTCCCTAGGGAGACGCTCGTGAGGCATCCGCACGAGATGCCCGAACCACCTAAGCTGGCTCCTTTCCAAGCGAAGGAGCAGCGGCTCTACTCCGAGTCTCTCTCGGGTGACTGCACTTCTTCTCTAAGGGAGATGCCAGCCACCCTTCTGAGGAAACTCATTTCGGCCGCTTGTATCCGCGATCTTATTCTTTCGGTCATTACCCACACTTCATGACCATAGGTGAGAGTAGGAATGTAGATAGCTCGGTAGACCGAGAGCTTTGCCTTCTGGCTCAGCTCCCGTTTCGTCACAACAGTGCGGCAGAGAGACTGCAATACTGCCCCAGCTGCTCCGATTCTCCGGCTGATTTCCTTCTCCATCTTTCCCTCACTCGTGAACAAGACCCCGAGATACTTAAACTCCTCCACCTGGGACAGAGTCCTGTCCCCTACCCGGACTGTACAAACCATCGGTTTCCTGCTGAGAACCATGGCCTCAGATTTGGAGATGCTGATCCTCATTCCAGCCGCTGAACACTCGGCTGCGAACCGATCCAGTGAGAGCTGAAGGTCACGAACCGAAGGTGCCATTAGGACCACATCATCTGCAAACAGCAGTGACGCAACCTTTAGCCCCCCGAGACGTATACCCTCTCCGCCATGGCCACGACTCCGCCTAGAAATCCTGTCCATGAAAATCACAAACAGGATAGGTGACAGAGCGCAGCCCTGGCGGAGACCAACCCCCACTGGAAACGGATCCGACTTACATCCAAGCACCCGGACACAACTCTCGCTTTGGTTGTACAGAGATTGGATGGCCCTCAGAAGGGTTCCCCTCACTCCGTACTCCCTCAGCACCTCCCACAAGATCTCCCGAGGGACGCGGTCATACGCCTTCTCCAAATCCACAAAACACATGTAGACTGGATAGGCATACTCCCAGGCCCTCTCCAGGATTCCCGCAAGCGTAAAGAGTTGGTCAGTTGTTCCACGACCAGGACGGAATCCACATTGCTCCTCTTGAATCTGAGGTTCGACTATCGGCCGGACCCTCCTTTCCAGTACCTTGGCGTAAACTTTCCCAGGGAGGCTGAGTAGTGTGATACCCCTGTAATTAGCACACACCCTCTGGTCCCCCTTTTTGAAAAGGGGAACCACCACCCCAGTCTGCCACTCCCTCGGCACTGTCCCAGACTTCCACGCAATGTTGAAAAGGCGTATCAACCAAGACAGCCCATCAACACCCAGAGCCTTCAGCATTTCTGGACGGATCTCGTCAACCCCCGGAGCTTTGCCACTGTGGAGTTGTCTAACTACCTCAGTGACTTCACTCCGAGAGATCGACGTCGATCCCCCATCATCCTCAGGCCCTGCTCCTATCAGGGAGGGTGTGTCTGATGTATTTGGGTTCAGGAGTTCCTCAAAGTGCTCTTTCCAACGCCCCACGACTTCCTCACTTGAAGTCAGCAAAGTCCCATCCTTGCCGTACACAGCTTGGATGGTTCCCTGCTTCCCCCTCCTGAGGTGCCGTATGGTCTTCCAGAACAGCTTTGGTGCCGCCCGATAGTCCTTCTCCATGGATTCCCCGAACTGCTCCCACACCCTCTGCTTAGCCTCGTCCACAGCCACGGCCGCTGCCCTTCGGGCCCGTCGGTACCTTGCAACTGCCTCCGGAGTCCCCTGGGATAACATACCCCGGTAGGACTCCTTCTTCAGTCGGACGGCTTCCCTGACCACCACTGTCCACCAGGGTGTTCGAGGGTTACCGCCCCTTGAGGCACCTAAGACCTTCTGGCCACAGCTCGCATCTGCAGCTTTAGCAATAGAGGCTTTGAACATTGCCCATTCCTGTTCAATGTCCCCAACCTCCACAGGGATGGCAGAGAAGTCCCGCCGGAGGTGGGAGTTGAAGTCCTTCCGGACAGAGGACTCCTCCAAACGTTCCCAGTTCACCCGCACTACACGCTTGGGTTTGCCAGGTCTGTCCAGAGGTTTCCCCCGCCATCTAACCCAACTCACCACCAGATGGTGATCATTTGACAGTTCAGCCCCTCTCTTCACCCGAGTGTCCAAAACATACGGCCTCAGATCAGCTGATACGATTACAAAATCGATCATTGATCTTTGGCCTAGGGTGCTCTGGTACCAGGTACACCTATGAGCATCCTTATGCTTGAACATGGTGTTTGTTATCGCAAGTCCGTGACTAGCACAGAAGTCCAATAACAATCCACCACTCAGGTTCAGATCAGGGAGACCGTTCCTCCCAATCACGCCAGTCCAAGTATCACTGTCATTGCCCACGTGCGCGTTGAAGTCCCCCAGCAAGACTATGGAATCCCCTGCCGGCGCCCCATACAGGACCCCATGCAAGGTATCCAAGAAGGCTGAATACTCTGAACTCCTGTTTGGTGCGTATGCACAAACAACAGTCAGAGTTTTCCCCCCTCCAACCCTAAGGCGAAGGGAGGCGACCCTCTTGTCCACTGGGGTGAACTCCAACGTACAGGCACTCAGCCGGGGATTGAACTCTCCTCCAAAAACCCCGGAAGTCCTGTGTTCTTCCCTCTGTCCCTCGCTCCCACCCTCGTTGTTTAGACTACTCCCTGAGTTATCTCTACACCGTGCATTCCACTGCTAGAAGGCCGACACACATTACTATGAGAGAGAAAGAAGGAAGAATACTAGCTATTTTGTAATATGACTATGGAAGTAAAGAAGTAACACTTAAATATGGATATAGGTAAAGATCTGGTTCCATCAGTGGATAGCTATTGTTTTTAGCATAGCTCTGTAGAGGTCCCGTTGCTAAGTTAGCTTCAATGGCATCGTTAGCAACAGCATTGTTAAGCTTCGCTAGCCTGGAAAGCATTAACTGTGTGGTTACATGTCCATGGTTTAATATTATTGTTGATTTTCTATCTATCCTTCCAGTCAGGGGTTTATTTCTTTTGTTTCTATCTGCATTTAAGCCCGATGTGCTATCACGTTAGCTCCGTAGCTAAAGAGCTTCGCCGATGTATTGTCATGGAGATAAAAGTCACTGTGAATGTCCATTTCGCGTTCTCGACTCTCATTTTCAAGAGGATATAGTATCCGAGGTGGTTTAAAATACAAATCCGTGATACACAATAGAAAAAGGAGAAAGTGTGGAATCCAATGAGCCAGCTTGTACCTAAGTTACGGTCAGAGCGAAAAAAGATACGTCCTGCACTGCACTCTAGTCCTTCACTCTCACGTTCCTCATCCACGAATCTTTCAGCCTCGCTCAAATTAATGAGGTAATCGCCGCTTTCTCGGTCCGAATCACTCTCGCTACATTGTAAACAACGGGGAAATGTGAGGAGCCTTTCAACCTGCGACGTCACGCTACTTCCGCTACAGGCAAGGCTTTTTTTTTTATCAGCGACCAAAAGTTGCGAACTTTATCGTCGATGTTCTCTACTAAATCCTTTCAGCAAAAATATGGCAATATCGCGAAATGATCAAGTATGACACATAGAATGGATCTGCTATCCCCGTTTAAATTTAAAAAATTCATTTCAGTAGGCCTTTAACGCCAATGTTTACAGAGTCCCAGTATAGTCCAGGCGGGGTGTTATTTGGGCATGCACCACTGTTTCTCACTGGTAAGATTGGACCCTCTGAAGTAGAGATGTCCGATAATATCGGTCTGGCGATATTATCGGCCGATAAATGCGTTAAAATGTAATATCGGGAATTATCGTTATCGTTTTTTTTATTATCAGTATCGTTTTTTTTTTTGTTTGTTTGTTTTTTTTGTTTTTTTTTATTTAATCCACATAAAAAACACAAGATACACTTACAATTAGAGCACTAACCCAAAAAACCTCCCTCCCCCATTCACACTCATTCACACAAAAGGGTTGTTTTTTTTTGTTATTAATATTCTGGTTCCTACATTATATATCAATATATATCAATACAGTCTGCAAGGGATACAGTCCGTAAGCACACATGATTGTGCGTGCTGCTGCTCCACTAATAGTACTAACCTTTAACAGTTAATTTTACAAATGTTCATTAATTACTAGTTTCTATGTAACTGTTTTTATATTGTTTTACTTTCTTTTTTATTCAAGAAAATGTTTTTAATTTATTTATCTTATTTTATTTGATTCATTTTTTTAAAAAGTACCTTATCTTCACCATACCTGGTTGTCCAAATTAGGCATAATAATGTGTTAATTCCACGACTGTATATATCGGTTGATATCGGTATCGGTTGATATCGGTATCGGTAATTAAAGAGTTGGACAATATCGGCAAAAAGCCATTATCGGACATCCCTACTCTGAAGTAGTCTAAGCTGGAAGAAGGCAGTTTTTTACCACTGAGCTTATTTGCTGGTCACGTTTAAAAGAGATAGCAATAAAAACACCACTGTTCACTGGATGTTGCCTAGTGTGTGTGTGTGTGTGTGTGTGTGTGTGTGTGTGTGTGTGTGTGTGTGTGTGTGTGTGTGTGTGTGTGTGTGTGTGTGTGTGTGTGTGTGTGTGTGTGTGTGTGTGTGTGTGTGTGTGTGTGTGTGTGTGTGTGTGTGTGTGTGTGTTTTCCTGTATTTCTACCATCCATCTACAAGGAAAAGTGGCTTCCATATGAGGAGGTGTGAACAAGTGATGACATAAATCATGGTCCCAATACGGAAAAACCATCGCATCTAATAGAGAATGTCTCATTAGCACCCCTGGTGGTGAAATATATTAAAATGAGGGTGGTCCCAAAAAGGAGGGATTTTTCCATATGACTGTGTGTCGGTTTTAAAAGTGCTCCCCCTCTGGTCAACATATGAAATAACAAGTGTGTGTAAGAAATTCGAAGTGCTCCCCCTCTGGTCAACATATGTAATATCAAGTGTGTGTAGAAATTCAAATGCGCCCCCTTTGGCCGAAATGTAAATATGTATATAGAGACATACTGTCATAACTTGAAGTCAATAATTAAAAACCAATTACAAACAAAACATTCAAAAAAAAAAAAGTTTAATTTTTCTCACAGTGTTGACTTTGTTCTTATAAAATTGGGAACAATTTCTCATATTCTTTCTGTTTCTGTAATATTGTAATATTTTCTCCTAAAATTATTACTTTTTTTTTTATGTAAAATGGTGACTTTTTAATGCAAAATGATGACATTTGTCATATAAAACTCTGACTTTCATCACAATATTGTTAATTTTTTTTGTTGTTCTTTTAAAATAGTGACATTTTTTGGAGTAAAATTATGAGTTTTGTCATCATTTTGCCAAGTAAAATTCCAATTATTATTGTAATATTGCCAACATTTAAAAGTTTTCTTATAAAATGTGGACAATTATGACGACTCTTTTCATAAAATTGCCAAAATGTTAAGCTTTTTCTTGTAAAATTGCGACTGTTATTGAGTAAAATTCCAACTTTTATCTTAATATTGCACAAATGTTCAGTTTTTCTTGTAAAATGACGACTTTTATTACAATACTGCACAAATTCTAAGTTTTTCTTGTGAAATTGTGACCTTTTTCTTGTGAAATTCCAACTCATTTTTCACAAAAAGCTTTTTTATATTTGCATAGTATGTATATATTATTAATGTTGTCAATACAAATAATCTTTATATATCTAGAAAGGCTGGTCCTAAAGAGGGAGGCATATTTAGGAAGTCTCAAGAAGGTAAAAAATGCAAGAATGTGTGTGTGTGTGGGGGTGGGTGTGTGTGTGCGTGTGTGTGCGTGTGTGGGTGTGTGTGTGTGTGTGTGTGTGCGTGTACTATGTGTCTCCCAGCTGCACAGCAGCCCAGTGTGAAGGTCAGGCTACAGCTCGTCTAGCAGCAGGAGATGTCACACCAGGACGGGCCATGGCAGCCATGCACAAAATTGCCTCAACAGATCACAGGCCGCCGCCCATCTGCCGTGACGCCAGATTGCGGGTCGCGGGCGGCTGAGTTCGGGTGGTCGCGCTAATAACCCCGCCTACGCCGCCACGCGGGCCATTTTGTAAAATGTAGCGCCAACGGAGCTCTTTGGAGGAATTTGGAATTTTTTTGGATGACCTGAGATAGGCAGAATTAATATTGTCATTATTATTATTATTATTATTTGTGGTAAAACTCGTGGAAGTACTGTATTTTTCCGACTACAAGGCGCACTTAAAATCCTTTCATTTTCTCAAAAATCAACAGTGCGCCTTATAACCCGGTGCGCCTAATGTACGGAATAATTCTGGTGGTGCTCACCGACCTTGAAGTTATTTTTTTATTTGGTACATGGTGTAATGATAAGTGTGACCAGTGGATGGCAGTCACACATAAGAGATACGTGTAGACCAGGGGTCACCAACCTTTTTGACACCAAGAGCTACTTCTTGGGTAGTGATTAATGCGAAGGGCTACCAGTTTGATACACACTTCAATAAATTGCCAGAAATAGCCAATTTGCTCAATTTACCTTTAACTCTATGTTATTATTAATAATTAGTAATATTTACACTTAATTGAACGGTTTAAAAGAGGAGAAAACACGAAAAAAATGACAATTAAATTTTGAAACATAGTTTATCTTCAATTTCGACTCTTTAAAATTCAAAATTCAACCGAAAAAAAGAAGAGAAAAACTTTAAAAAATAATTAATGGAACATCATTAGTAATTTTTCCTGATTAAGATTAATTTTAGAATTTTGATGACATGTTTTAAATAGGTTTAAAATCCAATCTACTCTTTGTTAGAATATATAACAAATTGGACCAAGCTATATTTCTTACAAACACAAATCATTATTTCTTCTAGATTTTCCAGAACAAACATTTTAAAAGAAATTCAAAAGACTTTGAAATAAGATTAAAATTTGATTCTACAAATGTTCTAGATTTGCCAGAATAATTTTTTTGAATTTTAATCATAATAAGTTTGAAGAAATATTTCACAAATATTCTTCATCGAAAAAACAGAAGCTAAAATGAAGAATTAAATTAAAATGTATTTATTATTCTTTACAATTAAAAAAAAATAAATACTTGAACATTGATTTAAATTGTCAGGAAAGAAGAGGAAGGAATTTAAAAGGTAAAAAGGTATATGTGTTTAAAAATACTAAAATCATTTTTATGGTTGTATTTTTTCTCTAAAATTGTCTTTCTGAAAGTTATAAGAAGCAAAGTGAAAAAATTAATGAATTTATTCAAACAAGTGAAGACCAAGTCTTTAAAATATTTTGAAATTCTATTTGAGTTTTGTCTCTCTTAGAATTAAAAATGTCGGGCAAAGCGAGACCAGCTTGCTAGTAATAGATAAAATTAAAAAAATAGAGGCAGCTCACTGGTAAGTGCTGCTATTTGAGCTATTTTTAGAACAGGCCAGCGGGCTACTCATCTGGTCCTTACGGGCTACCTGGTGCCCGCGGGCACCGCGTTGGTGACC
>NC_084741.1:6983215-7010715 GCF_033978785.1 Entelurus aequoreus | reverse complement strand
TGCAGGGAAGAATTTCATCTACTGCAAGGCTGAAATGGAAAAAATATATTTACACTGCAAAAAGTCAGTGTTCAAAAACAAGAGAAAAAAAATACAAAAATGAGGGGTATTTTACTTGAACTAAGCAAAATTATCTGCCAATAGAACAAGGAAATTTGGCTTGTCAAGACTTTCCAAAACTAGTAAAATTAGCTAACGTGAATGAACCCAAAAATACCTTAAAATAAGTACATTCTCACTAATAACAACTGTACTACTATATGAGTACGTATTTTATATTGTTTCATTGAAAATAAAACAGCAAAGTCCATTTGGCTGTCATCTGTTTTAAAATGAGACACAATTGTGTCAAAGTCATGTTTTTGTTTTTTTTACATGCTTAAAATAAGAAATGATTACTTTAAAAAAAGTAGTTTTATACTTGTGAGTGTTGATGACACAGCTTTGCAACACTTGATATTCTAGTTCCAAGCTTGTTTTACTCAATATAGCTCATCAAATCTCAGCAACAAGCTGTAATATCTTACTGACATCATTTAGGACCAAAACCCTTAAAACAAGTAAAACACTCTAACATAAAATTGTCAAAACGTGGACCTTAGGGTGTTGTGTTTTCCCGGTAGGCAAAGGAAAGTTGGCGCGGGCAAGGCGTGAGGGTAAGGACGTCTTTTAATTATTACTATAAAAAAGGAACAAACAAAAGGCGCGCACAAAGGCGGAGATAAACTTGGCTAAGAAACAAAAAACTTGCACAAAGGCATAAACTATGAACATGGAGCAAAACGTCACTAACTGTGGCATTAATAACAAATACTTACTTGGTATGGAACTATGGAGACGTGGGTAGCAGAAGTCATCGGAGGTAAACGGGGGTCACAGAGTTAGCATGGTATGAAAGGATAATGTCACCAGGACGATCAGCAGATAGCAGTGACATGATTAGTGACTATGGTCCAAAAAATAGGGTATTATTTATATATTTAGCTCATTTTAAGAATCACGGCGGTCGCTATTTCCTCAACAACAACACTAATCATAGCAGACTTCATGAGAGACGACAACGACTACTTTGGGACAAATGATGATCCCGGAACCTTTTATTTTTGAGGCTGAATACACGGAGGATGACCTACAGGTTTTAGAAGCTGAGCAGATCCAACTATACCATACTTGCCAACCCTCCCGTTTTTGGCGGGAGAATCCCGATATTCAGCGCCTCTCCCGACAACCTCCCGGCAGAGATTTTCTCCCGACAAACTCCCGGTATTCAGCCGGAGCTGGAGGCCACGCCCCCTCCAGCTCAATGCGGACCTGAGACTGAGTGAGGACAGCCTGTTCTCACGTCCGCTTTCCCACAAAATAAACAGCTTGCCTGCCCAACGACGTCATAACATCCAGGGCTTTTATAGAGTGCACAACTGCGCACACAACAAGGAGACGAAGCAGAAGAACGAGGAAATTACAGACATGGCGGCCGAAATGATATACTCATCATGAACGGAGAAGTTAAACAGGACAATACTGCCATCTAATGGATAGCCACTGGAACACTGAAATTTAAGTTTTTTATTTTTTTTTGTATGTAAATAAAATTAAAAAATATATATATATAGCTAGAATTCACTGAAAGTCAAGTATTTCATACATATATATATATATATATATATATATATATATATATATATATATATATATATATATATATATATATATATATATATATATATATATATATATATATATATATATGAAATACTCGAGTTGGTGAATTCTAGCTGTAAATAACCACGCCCCCAACCACGCCCCCCGCCCCCAAACACCACACCCCCCACCCCTGACCAAGCCCCCCCCCCCCTCCCGATATTGGAGGTCTCAAGGTTGGCAAGCATGAACTATACTGAAACACGATACATCTTGTAGCAGTATTGCTCGAGAAGTATTCATGGAGAAGAACCAACTAAGATGCAGTGTTGGGACTAACCGTTACTTTCGGCGCTAAATAGTAATCTAACACGTTATTTTTTATATTCAGTAACTCAGTTACCGTTACTACATGACGTGTTACTGCGTTATTTTACGTTATTTGTTATGTAGTATCGGCTAGTGTTTTATTGGAGCGCTGCGGAAGAGGCGACGGAGAAGAGGCGCGCTCTTTGTGTGTGCATGTGTCTGTGGGGAGGGGGCGTGTCTGTGTTTACTAACAAGACGTCATGGCGAAGCCCGAAGCTGAGTTTCTTAACATGGATATATTCTCACTACTTGTATTTTGTCGACCACAAGGAAAACAACATTTTAGTTAAATGTAAGTTGTGTCTTGAATCAAAGATCCTATCCTAGCAATTAAAATCTGCTGAAACAGCTACAAAAGCAACATGCTTCGACGAAGCTAGTAAAGAGAGACACACTTCACCTCCTAAGCAACAGCGGCTGGATTTGAACGAGGCACTGCTAGCCAGGACAACATTGATAGAGCCATCGCAGCACTGAAGGTACACACACTCTGTCAATTGTCTTATATACTCTTTCATTCTAGACGTCGAGAGTGTTTGATTATCACATCACTCTAAATGTATAGACTATAAAGTTCACGAACATAAAGAGGGATGCTAGTGGGCCAGGCCATCTTTCCTTTTCTCTAAACTAAAACTGGGGAAATGTGTAGAGTGTTCTGGGCTTCAGACATGATTTTATTTCACAATTCCTTGAGAGAAAAAAAACCGCCTGGTTAGGCTTTGTGTATGTACTCTGTGCCTTCCTTAGTTTACAGCTATGTTGTTGTTATGCTGTTTGTTACTTATGTATGTTATGTTGCAGCTATTTAAAACAGTTTTGTCAAGTTGGGAAATGGTGTTAGATGTAAATATAAACGGAATACAATGATTTGCAAGTCATTTTCAACCCATATTCAGTTGAATATGCTACAAAGACAACATATTTCATGTTCAAACTGATAAAAAAAAAATTTTTTTGCAAATAATCATTAACTTTAGAATTTGATGCCAGCAACACGTGACAAAGAAGTTGGGAAAGGTGGCAATAAATACTGATAAAGTTGAGGAATGCTCAGCAAACACGTATTTGGAACATCCCACAGGTGTGCAGGCAAATTGGGAACAGGTGGGTGCCATGATTGGGTATAAAAGTAGATTCTATGAAATGCTCAGTCATTCACAAACAAGGATGGGGCGAGGGTCACCACTTTGTCAACAAATGCGTGAGCAAATTGTTGAACAGTTTAAGAAAAACCTTTCTCAACCAGCTATTGCAAGGAATTGAGGGATTTCACCATCTACGCTCCGTGATATCATCAAAGGGTTCAGAGAATCTGGAGAAATCACTGCACGTAAGCAGCTAAGCCCGTGACCTTCCATCCCTCAGGCTGTACTGCATCAACAAGCGGCATCAGTGTGTAAAGGATATCACCACATGGGCTCAGGAATACTTCAGAAACCCACCGTCAGTAACTACAGTTGGTCGCTACATCTGTAAGTGCAAGTTAAAACTCTCCTATGCAAGGCGAAAACCGTTTATCAACAACACCCAGAAACGCTGTCCTGAGCTCTTCTAAGATGGACTGATACAAAGTGGAAAAGTGTTCTGTGGTCTGACGAGTCCACATTTCAAATTGTTTTTGGAAACTGTGGACGTCGTGTCCTCCGGACCAAAGAGGAAAAGAACCATCCGGATTGTTCTAGGCGCAAAGTGTAAAAGGCAGCATGTGTGATGGTATGGGGGTGTATTAGTGCCCAAGACATGGGTAACTTACACATCTGTGAAGGCGCCATTAATGCTGAAAGGTACATACAGCTTTTGGAGCAACATGTGTTGCCATCCAAGCAACGTTGCCATGGACGCCCCTGCTTATTTCAGCAAGACAATGCCAAGCCACGTGTTACATCAACGTGGCTTCATAGTAAAAGAGTGCGGGTACTAGACTGGCCTGCCTGTAGTCCAGACCTGTCTCCCATTGAAAATGTGTGAAGCGTCAAATAGCAGAAGGGAGACCCCCGGACTGTTGAACAACTTAAGCTGTACATCAAGCAAGAATGGGAAAGAATTCCACCTGAGAAGCTTCAAAAATGTGTCTCCTCAGTTCCCAAAGTGTTGTTAAAAGGAAAGGCCATGTAACACAGTGGTGAACATGCCCTTTCCCAACTACTTTGGCACGTGTTGCAGTCATGAAATTCTAAGTATAGGATCTGCAAATCATCGTATTCCGTTTATATTTACATCTAACACAATTTCCCAACTCATGTGGAAACGGGGTTGGTACATCGTGGCGTGCTATCTGGTGTCACCCCTTAAGTGGGCGCCTGCAGGCCCTCTGATGTGTAGCGTCTACATTGTGGAGTCGTTCGTCTCCTTAGGCCTGACTATATTCAGTCTTCATCAGTCCGGCCGGTGCCTAGCCAGACCCGGGCCGCCTCTCTAAACGGCCGTTTGTCATTGTGGTGGATGCGACTAGACGGCGGTGGGAAGGTGTGGCGGGATTCATAGAGGAGGAGATGAAGGATGAAGTCAAGGATGGAAGAACGATTGAAGGCGGGAAATAAATCCTTTTTGCTAGCGGAGGCTGATAGCCGAGCAAATTATGGCAGATAATGTTGAGAGAGAGTGTGCGACAGCGATAAGTCCGGCAGGTGGAGAGGAATCCTCCATGAGAGGAGGACCGGAACTGGAAGATCTTATCCCACACGGACTGTGCTTTGCTTTGGCTGCCCGCCTCATTCACTCACATCCTCACTTGGCTTACCTTCTCCTGCTTGTTGCCGAGACAAGAAGGTAATTGGATTCGTTTTGAATGACCTTCCAATGCTACAAATATTTATTTTCACTACAGAAAATACCGTATTTTTGGTACTATAAGGCGCACTTAAAATCCTTTCATCCATCCATCTTCTTCCGCTTATCCGAGGTCGGGTCGCGGGGGCAGCAGCCTAAGCAGGGGAGCCCAGACTTCCCTCTCCCCAGCATTTCCCGAGGCGTTCGCAGGCCAGCCGGGAGAGATAGTCTTCCCAACGTGTCCTGCACTGCAAAAAGTCAGTGTTCAAAAACAAGAAATAATTAGAGGTCAAAGACGTAAAAAGCAGTGTTTTTAGTACATTTTTGTCTAAAATGGGAAATTGCCAACTTCCTGTTGGTTTTCGCCCGAGAATGTGTCATTATGAGTTGTAGGTCTAAAGCAGACCTACATACAGGTTTTTGTTTCATGTCTCTACGACCTTCCTAGTGGGAGTTGCAGGCAGTTTGTTTGTTTTTTTTTTCCTAGGGAGCGCTAGAGCGCAAATGTGATTTTTGGGGTTTGGTTTTTAAATAACTTGTTCTGGCACACTTTTTGGATGTGTGTAAAAAACTTGGTGAGTTTTGAAGCATGTTAAGGGGGGCAAAGTAGTGCGCAACGGTGCGGAAGAAAAAAGAATAATAATAATAATAATAATAATAATAATAAAACCTTACAATTTCAATAGGGTCCTTTCGTCCCATTGCAAAAGGACTCCCTTTGGGATTCCTTTTGAAAAGGTCCTGTGCGGACCCTAAAAATACAAAAATGAGGGGTATAACTAAGCCAGTGGTTCTTAACCTGGGTTCGATCCAACCCTAGGGGTTCGGTGAGTCGGGCTCAAAAGGTCAAAACACACCCGACTCATCGTGTAAACAAAAACTTCTCCCTATCGGCGTATTACGGATACGGCAACAGCAGAAGTCAGACTGATTTGCAGGTGTGTATTTTGTTGTGGGTTTATGCACTGTGTTGGTTTTGTTCTTTGAACAAGGTGATGTTCATGCACGCTTCATTTTGTGCACCAGTAAAAAAAACATGGTAACACTTTAGTATGGGGAACATATTCACCATTAATTAGTTGCTTATTAACATGCAAATTAGTAACATATTGGCTCTTAACTAATCATTATTAAGTACTTATTAATGCCTTATTCAGCATGGCCTTATTATTACCCTAACCTTCTAACCCTTGCCCTAACCCTCTAACCCTAACCCTAACCAAATAACTTTAAATTAAGTCTTTGTTACTTAGAATATGTTCCCCTAGTGTCCAAAAAACTGTAAATTAAGTCTTTGTTACTTAGAATATGTTCCCCTAGTGTCCAAAAAACTGTAAATTAAGTCTGTGTTACTTAGAATATGTTCCCCTAGTGTCCAAAAAACTCTAAATTAAGTCTGTGTTACTTAGAATATGTTCCCCTAGTGTCCAAAAAACTCTAAATTAAGTCTGTGTTACTTAGAATATGTTCCCCTAGTGTCCAAAAAACTCTAAATTAAGTCTTTGTTACTTAGAATATGTTCCCCTAGTGTCCAAAAAACTCTAAATTAAGTCTTTGTTACTTAGAATATGTTCCCCTAGTGTCCAAAAAACTCGGAATTAAGTCTGTGTTACTTAGAATATGTTCCCCTAGTGTCCAAAAAACTCTGAATTAAGTCTGTGTTACTTAGAATATGTTCCCCTAGTGTCCAAAAAACTCTAAATTAAGTCTTTGTTACTTAGAATATGTTCCCCTAGTGTCCAAAAAACTCTAAATTAAGTCTGTGTTACTTAGAATATGTTCCCCTAGTGTCCAAAAAACTCTAAATTAAGTCTTTGTTACTTAGAATATGTTCCCCTAGTGTCCAAAAAACTCTGAATTAAGTCTGTGTTACTTAGAATATGTTCCCCTAGTGTCCAAAAAACTCTAAATTAAGTCTTTGTTACTTAGAATATGTTCCCCTAGTGTCCAAAAAACTCTAAATTAAGTCTGTGTTACTTAGAATATGTTCCCCTAGTGTCCAAAAAACTCTAAATTAAGTCTTTGTTACTTAGAATATGTTCCCCTAGTGTCCAAATAACTCTAAATTAAGTCTGTGTTACTTAGAATATGTTCCCCTAGTGTCCAAAAAACTCTAAATTAGTCTTTGTTACTTAGAATATGTTCCTCTAGTGTCCAAAAAACTGTCAATTAAGTCTTTGTTACTTAGAATATGTTCCCCTAGTGTCCAAAAAACTGTCAATTAAGTCTTTGTTACTTAGAATATGTTCCCCTAGTGTCCAAAAAACTCTAAATTAAGTCTTTGTTACTTAGAATATGTTCCCCTAGTGTCCAAAAAACTCTAAATTAAGTCTTTATTACTTAGAATATGTTCCCCTAGTGTCCAAAAAACTCTAAATTAAGTCTGTGTTACTTAGAATATGTTCCCCTAGTGTCCAAAAAACTCTAAATTATGTCTTTGTTACTTAGAATATGTTCCCTTAGTGTCCAAAAAACTCTAAATTAAGTCTTTGTTACTTAGAATATGTTCCCCTAGTGTCCAAAAAACTCTAAATTAAGTCTTTGTTACTTAGAATATGTTCCCCTAGTGTCCAAAAAACTCTAAATTAAGTCTTTGTTACTTAGAATATGTTCCCCTAGTGTCCAAAAAACTCTAAATTAAGTCTTTGTTACTTAGAATATGTTCCCTTAGTGTCCAAAAAACTCTAAATTAAGTCTTTGTTACTTAGAATATGTTCCCCTAGTGTCCAAAAAACTCTAAATTAAGTCTTTGTTACTTAGAATATGTTCCCCTAGTGTCCAAAAAACTCTAAATTAAGTCTTTGTTACTTAGAATATGTTCCCTTAGTGTCCAAAAAACTCTAAATTAAGTCTTTGTTACTTAGAATATGTTCCCCTAGGGCGGGGGCGTGGTTGGGGGCGTGGTTATTTACAGCTACAATTCACCAACTCGAGTATTTCATATATATATATATATATATATATATATATATATATATATATATATATATATATATATATATATATATATATATATATATATATATATATATATATATATATATATATATATATATATATATATATGAAATACTTGACTTTCAGTGAATTCTAGCTATATATATATATATATATATATATATATATATATATATATATATATATATATATATATATATATATATATATATATATATATATATATGTATGAAATACTTGACTTTCAGTGAATTCTAGCTATATATATATATATATATATATATATATATATATATTTATTTTATTTACATAGAAGAAGAAAAAAATACTGGAATTTCAGTGTTCCAGTGGCTATCCATTAGATGGCAGTATTGTCCTGTTTAACTTCTCCGTTCATGATGAGTATATCATTTCGGCCACCATGTCTGTTATTTCCTCGTTCTTCTGCTTCGTCTCCTTGTTGTGTGCGCAGTTGTGCACTCTATAAAAGCCCTAGATGTTATGACGTCTTTGGGCAGGCAAGCTGTTTATTTTGTGGGAAAGCGGACGTGAGAACAGGCTGTCCCCACTCAGTCTCAGGTCCGCATTGAG
Organism: Entelurus aequoreus; assembly: GCF_033978785.1. Classification (NCBI taxonomy): domain Eukaryota; kingdom Metazoa; phylum Chordata; class Actinopteri; order Syngnathiformes; family Syngnathidae; genus Entelurus; species Entelurus aequoreus. The sequence continues at coordinate 7,002,384 of NC_084741.1, read as the reverse complement.
CTGGAGGGGGCGTGGCCTCCAGCTGCGGCTGAATACCGGGAGTTTGTCGGGAGAAAATCTCTGCCGGGAGGTTGTCGGGAGAGGCGCTGAATATCGGGATTCTCCCGCTAAAAACGGGAGGGTTGGCAAGTATGTTTAGGACCAAAACCCTTAAAACAAGTAAAACACTCTAACATAACATCTGCTTAGTGAGAAGAATGATCTTATCAGTCAGAAAATAAGCAAATATCACCCTTATTTGAGATATTTCATCTTACTTAGATTTCACTTTTTGCAGTGTGGGTCTTCCCCGTGGCCTCCTACCGGTCGGACGTGCCCGTAACACCTCCCTAGGGAGGCGTTCGGGTGGCATCCTGACCGGATGCCCAAACCACCTCATGTGGCTCCAAAGCTCATGACCATACCGGTACCGGTACCAAAATATTGGTATTGTTACAACACTATTTTAGACATATTTTCCGTTTTTGTTTATTTGCCAGAGCGTACCACTGGTAAACACATCCAAGACATACTTTTACGTGCCACTGGTTTCCTCTCCGCCTTTTCAACGCTCTAATTGAATCGGATCTGCCTGCTAATTATTCTAATTGATGAATTATAGCTTGATTACGGCGCATTACGGCTGGCTGAATCCAAAAAAACGGTCAACGACAGACCAGGCGATTCATTCCCCCAATGAATGCTGGGAATCCGACTGATAACTGATTTTTTTTTTGGGTGAATGTGTAGATTTAAATAATACTGAATTTGAAAGAGTGAGGATGTCCATCCATCCATCCATCCATCTTCTTCCGCTTATCCGAGGTCGGGTCGCGGGGGCAGCAGCTTAAGCAGGGAAGCCCAGACTTCCCTCTCCCCAGCCACTTCGTCCAGCTCCTCCCGGGGGATCCCGAGGCGTTCCCAGGCCAGCCGGGAGACATAGTCTTCCCAACGTGTCCCGGCTCTTCCCCGTGGCCTCCTACCGGTCGGACGTGCCCGAAACACCTCCCTAGGGAGGCGTTCGGGTGGCATCCTGACCAGAAAACCACCTCATCTGGCTCCTCTCCATGTGGAGGAGCAGCGGCTTTACTTTGAGCTCCCCCCGGATGGCAGAGCTTCTCACCCTATCTCTAAGGGAGAGCCCCGCCACCCGGCGGAGGAAACTCATTACGGCCGCTTGTACTTGGATCTTGTCCTTTCGGTCATAACCCAAAGCTCATGACCATAGGTGAGGATGGGAACGTAGATCGACCGGTAAATTGAGAGCTTTGCCTTCCGGCTCAGCTCCTTCTTCACCACAACGGATCGATACAGCGTCCGCATTACTGAAGACGCCGCACCGATCCGCCTGTCGATCTCACCATCCACTCTTCCCTCACTCGTGAACAAGACTCCGAGGTACTTGAACTCCTCCACTTGGGGCAGGGTCTCCTCCGCAACCCGGAGATGGCACTCCACCCTTTTCCGGGCGAGAACCATGGATTCGGACTTGGAGGTGCTGATTCTCATCCCAGTCGCTTCACACTCGGCTGTGAACCGATCCAGCGAGACCTGAAGATCCTGGCCAGATGAAGCCATCAGGACCACATCATCTGCAAAAAGCAGAGACCTAATCCTGCAGCCACCAAACCAGATCCCCTCAACGCCTCGACTGCGCCTAGAAATTCTGTCCATAAAAGTTCTGAACAGAATGGGTGACAAAGGGCAGCCTTGGCGGAGTCCAACCCTCACTGGAAACGTGTCCGACTTACTGCCGGCAATGCGGACCAAACTCTGGCACTGATCGTACAGGGAGCGGACCGCCACAATCAGACAGTCCGATACCCCATACTCTCTGAGCACTCCCCACAGGACTTCCCAAGGGACACGGTCGAATGCCTTCTCCAAGTCCACAAAAAATGTAGACTGGTTGGGCAAACTCCCATGCACCCTCAGTGAGGATGTAAATACAGCAAAAAAAGCAGGTAGCAATCGTGTTATTCCCTGCAAACAAACCGAATACTCCCCTGCACGCCGGCCAGTTCTCGCACTAACCTTTGACCTGCAACATCAGCCCGCGTCTGACCTCTGCCATCAGCAGCACAGGCAAAACTGCGTGGGCGGCAAATGTGTGTGTGTGTTTGTGTGTGTGTGTGTGTGAGGCAACACAACAGCAAGAGGAAGCCACAGAAAAGAGGGCAGTCAGTAGGTTAGCAGCCCTCTGAGACCTCATTAACAAGGGAGCGTTTTACCGCTTTGTGTCGCCGGCTGGCGGATCCTCGGAGGCGAGAACGAGGGCACCCTGGGGTCGGCTTCAGATGACACCCTCCCCTTTTCAATCTATATCATGCATTTTATGTTGTGTATTACTAACAGTCCTATTGCTCTGGTTTTTGGTACCTTAGAAACAGCCCAGATGTCATATATAGCAGTGTTTTTCAACCGCTGTGCCGCGGCACACTAGTGTACCGTGAGATGTTGTCTGGTGTGCCATGCAGATGTTTACCTTATCCCAATCAACATCTGTTCAGTATTTTAACATACAAACCCCATTTCTATATGAGTTGGGACAGGCCTGGCCCTAACCAATCTGGCACCCTAGGCAAGATTTTAGGTGGCGCCCCCCCACATTGGTAGTGAAGTGTATATACTCACAAGAAACCGAATAGCTTTGTCTTTGACCTTTTTTTTTACTTAAAGAAAGCAAAATAACATATTATATGAGAATGTTATGTTATGATTATCTTTAACCGAATCACAGCAGTGCTCAAATTAAAAAAACAGCATTCCCTCTCATGTGATATTGCTTAATTAACATTAATGATGTGCACTTTAACAACTAGGCTTACAACTATACCTAATATATAAAGGGGTGGAAAAGTGACTATTACCTGCAGGGCAAACATTAGCTAACCAGAAGGCAATAACAATGTAAACAAAAAACACCTGCTTAAAAGATCTAATACAAATGTCCATGAGGAATGTAAGGTGGGAGTACTGTAATTACCTAAAGTTACATTATTATTTTCCATAACAATTTAGCCCCCTCCACAATATTAACCCGACGTTAAAACAGAACTAGCTATTTATTGATGAGCAATTGCCGAATCATGTAACATTAGCTTAATGCTAAAAAGCCAGGTTACTATCACATTCTGTAACAGACAAATAATTTCATGTAGGCTAACGTTACCTACCTGCTACCTCTGTCTTTTTCTCGTTTCTCCTCCTCTTCTTTTCTGTTTTTTCTTCCCTGGGCACCTGACAGTTTTGGCCGTTTTGACATCTTGTGTTGATTTTTTGATGTGTTAAGAGTCATGATATGGGAAGGGAGGGGGCACACCGTGCGGGGAGATGGGGGGGGTGGGGCGTAATGTTGTAACAAATAATATTTCTATTAAATATGCTTTACATGTGTTGGATCCACTGTGGACTGGACTTTCACAATGTTATGTCAGACCCACTCGACATCCATTGCTTTCGGTCTCCCCTAGGGGGGGGGGGGGGTTACCCACATATGCGGTCCTCTCCAAGATTTCTCATAGTCATTCACATCGACGTCCCACTGGGGTGAGTTTTTCCTTGCCCGTATGTGGGCTCTGTGCCCTTTGAGACACTTGTGATTTAGGGCTATATAAATAAACATTGATTAATTAATTGATTGATTGATTGACTTTGCATTTTAATTAACGTGGGATTATTTTATGTATTTAGAAATAACAGTATCAACTTTTTTTTTTTTTTCCTCCAACATTTGTGGCACTGGCGTGGCGCCCCCTGATGGACGGCGCCCTTAGCATTTGCCTATACAGCCTATGCCACGGGCCGGCCCTGAGTTGGGAAATTGTGTTAGATGTAAATATAAACTGAATACAATGATTTGCAAATCCCTTTCAAGCCATATTCAGTTGAATGCACTACAAAGACAACATATTTCATGTTCAAACTCATAAACTTTATTTTTTTTTTTTGCAAATAATAATTAACTTAGAATTTCATGGCTGCAACACGTGCCAAAATAGTTGGGAAAGGGCATGTTCACCACTGTGTTACATGGCCTTTCCTTTTAACAACACTCAGTAAACGTTTGGGAACTGAAGAGACACATTTTTTGAAGCTTCTCAGGTGGAATTCTTTCCCATTCTTGCCTGTTCCCAAATTTCTATTACACATAAGATGTCTGGGTCCACTGGACCCGGGGCTAATAGAAGTGTGGAAATTGATGTTCTGTGTACCACACACACACACACACACACACACACACACACACACACACATACACACAGCAGGCCTAGACAGGAGGAGGACAGAGTGTAGGTACACAGAACATCAGAGGGTCAAATGTGCGAGAAAATGAGAGCAGAAAGTGTTGACAAACAATGTTGCAACCTTGTGTGGGAACCGCAGGTGCACAAACACAAAAGAAGAATCCCTGTGGGATGCAGAAACTGGCAGAGAAATTTTCCGTGCAACGTTCATATTGTTGTTACTCAGCCAGCGTTTGTGGGTCTGACGGACCCGTTGCATTTTCTGGCTTTTAATGCCTCACAATCAAACACTTTTATGTTAAAATACTGAACGGATGTTTATTGGGATAAGGTAAACATCTGTTCAGTATTTTAACATACAAGTGTTTGATTTTGAGGCATTAAAAGCCACAAAATGCTTTTAATGCATTTTGTGGCTTCGGACTATAAGTTTTTAATAATAATATTATTTGATAATCAGATGTTTATTGGGATAAGGTAAACATCTGTTCAGTATTTTAACATAAAAGTGTTTGATTGTGAGGCATTAAAAGCCACAAAATGCGATGGGTCCGTCAGACCCACAAACGCTGGCTGAGTAACAACAATATGAACGTTGCATGGAAATTTCTCTGCCAGTTTCTGCATCCCACAGGGATTCTTCTTTTGTGTTTCTGCACCTGCGGTTCCCACACAAGGTTGCAACATTGTTTGTCAACACTGTCTGCTCTCATTTTCTTGCACATCCGTTGCATTTTGTGGCTTTTAATGCCTCACAATCAAACACTTTTATGTTAAAATACTGAACAAATGTTTATTGGGATAATGTAAACATCTGTTCAGATGTTTATTGGGATAATGTAAACATCTGTTCAGTATTTTAACATAAAAGTGTTTGATTGTGCGGCATTAAAAGCCACAAAATGCAACGGGTCCATCAGACCCACAAACGCTGGCTGAGTAACAACAATATGAACACCACACAAGGGTTAATCAATCAATTCCACTCTGTTATTATGCCCATTCTTCAGTAAAAAATCATTTTTCGTTGTAGTTTTTTCACACCAAAAACAATACATAAGGTACACAGAACATCACAGGGTCAAATGTGCGAGAAAATGAGAGCAAACAGTGTTGACAAACAATGTTGCAACTTTGTGTGGGAACCGCAGGTGCAGAAACACAAAAGAAGAATCCCTGTGGGATGCAGAAACTGGCAGAGAAATTTTCCGTGCAAAGTTCATATTGTTGTTACTCAGCCAGCGTTTGTGGGTCTGACGGACCTGTTGCATATTGTGGCTTTTAATGCCTCACAATCAAACACTTTTATGTTAAAATACTGAACATATGTTTATTGGGATAATGTAAACATCTGTTCAGTATTTTAACATAAAAGTGTTTGATTTTGAAGCATTAAAAGCCACAAAATGCAACGGGTCCATCAGACCCACAAACGCTGGCTGAGTAACAACAATATGAACACCACACAAGGGTTAATCAATCAATTCCACTCTGTTATTATGCCCATTCTTCAGTAAAAAATCAGTTTTCGTTGTAGTTTTTTCACACCAAAAACAATACATAAGGTACACAGAACATCACAGGGTCAAATGTGCGAGAAAATGAGAGCAGACAGTGTTGACAAACAATGTTGCAACCTTGTGTGGGAACCGCAGGTGCAGAAACACAAAAGAAAAATCCCTGTGGGATGCAGAAACTGGCAGAGAAATTTTCCGTGCAACGTTCATATTGTTGTTACTCAGCCAGCGTTTGTGGGTCTGACGGACCCGTTTCATTTTGTGGCTTTTAATGCCTCACAATCAAACACTTTTATGTTAAAATACTGAACAGATGTTTATTGGGATAATGTAAACATCTGTTCAGATGTTTATTGGGATAATGTAAACATCTGTTCAGTATTTTAACATAAAAGTGTTTGATTGTGAGGCATTAAAAGCCACAAAATGCAACGGGTCCATCAGACCCACAAACGCTGGCTGAGTAACAACAATATTGTCGTTACTCATATGTTTATTGGGATAAGGTAAACATCTGTTCAGTATTTTAACATAAAAGTGTTTGATTGTGAGGCATTAAAAGCCACAAAATGCAACGGGTCCGTCAGACCCACAAATGCTGGCTGAGTAACAACAATATTGTTGTTACTCATATGTTTATTGGGATAAGGTAAACATCTGTTCAGTATTTTAACATAAAAGTGTTTGATTGTGAGGCATTAAAAGCCACAAAACGCAACGGATGTGCGAGAAAATGAGAGCAGACAGTGTTGACAAACAATGTTGCAACCTTGTGTGGGAACCGCAGGTGCAGAAACACAAAAGAAAAATCCCTGTGGGATGCAGAAACTGGCAGAGAAATTTCCATGAAACGTTCTTATTGTTGTTACTCAGCCAGCGTTTGTGGGTCTGACGGACCCGTTGCATTTTGTGGCTTTTAATGCCTCACAATCAAACACTTTTATGTTAAAATACTGAACAGATGTTTATTGGGATTAATGTAAACATCTGTTCAGATGTTTATTGGGATAATGTAAACATCTGTTCAGTATTTTAACATAAAAGTGTTTGATTGTGAGGCATTAAAAGCCACAAAATGCAACGGGTCCATCAGACCCACAAACGCTGGCTCAGTAACAACAATATTGTTGTTACTCATATGTTTATTGGGATAAGGTAAACATCTGTTCAGTATTTTAACATAAAAGTGTTTGATTGTGAGGCATTAAAAGCCACAAAATGCAACGGGTCCATCAGACCCACAAACGCTGGCTGAGTAACAATAATATTGTTGTAACTCATATGTTTATTGGGATAAGGTAAACATCTGTTCAGTATTTTAACATAAAAGTGTTTGATTGTGACGCATTAAAAGCCACAAAATGCAACGGGTCCATCAGACCCACAAACGCTGGCTGAGTAACAACAATATGAACACCACAAAAGTCATTAATCAATCAATTCCACTCTGTTATTATGCCCATTCTTCAGTAAAAAATCAGTTTTCGTTATAGTTTTTTCACACCAAAAACAATACATACGTATAAAGTTATTCTCTGCCAAAAAACATCAGCAGCATCCAAGCCTTGGTGGGTTGAAAGCAACATCTAAGCCTCAATCAATCATCCATACGGAGGGGGGAAAAAAACACATGGGCCGAGGTGGATATTGATCACGATACCTGCGCACACACCGAATTCTGCGCGAGGTCAAGAAAAGCAAAAATAAAAGATCCCTCCGGGGCGAGCTTGAATTCCCACAATCCTCTAGTTAACCCAAACATCAGCACAAAGTGAGGCAGCTCTGAAGGTCAGAGGAGACCCCTCCACCTACATAAATCATGAGAGGACTCATCGCAAGAAATACTCCAATGCCCATAAGCATCACTCACTTTCGCACCATGTGTATGTGTGTGTGTGTGTGTGTGTGTGTGTGTGTGTATGTGTGTGTGTTCCTTCCTCACAAAGGCGGTCAGCCGTCTGTTGTTTTGTTTTTGTCTCCTCAGCTCTCTATTTTACTTTTTCATGATTCATCTGTTTTGGCTTGATGTTTTTTTTGTTTGTTTTTTTGGTCGGCTATCTGCTAAAGTCAAATCTGAGAGGCCCTTTCTATGTGCCGCCTCGTCGTATCGTCTCCATGTTTACGCCGTAAACTAAAAAAACCTCACCCGGTAAATAATCCAACTCAAAGTAGGAGCCTGGCTAGCAAAAGTAGTGACATGCACGCAGAATTTGTTTGCTTTATGTATCGTATTTTTCGGAGTCTAAATCGCACCCGAGTATAAGTCGCACCTGCCGAAAACGTACTGTAAAATTACTGTAAATGGGAAGACGTACATTTGTTTTTACGCTAGTACAGGGGTCGGCAAACCGCGGCTCCTTGACCACTCTGATGCGGCTCAGCTACATACATGCCGACCCCCCCGATTTTCCCAGGAGATTTATGGATCTCAGTGTCTCTCATAGATTACTGCCAGGGAAAAAATAATCCTATTTACACTCTAATTACTAAATAAAGGGCGTGCCCTAATTGCACTGCAGTAATTGTCCTCTATAGCATTTACATACAGCGTGCCAGTCCAGCCACATGTTGCATGTTGTTATTACTTGCACACACAGGAGACAGCAAAGCATACTTACTCATCAGCCACACAGCTTACACTGACGGTAGCCGTATCAAACAACTTTAACATTGTTACGTTACAAATATGCGCCACACTGTGAACCCACACCAAAAAAGAATGAAAAACACATTTCTGGAGAACATCTGCACTGTAACACAACATAAACACAACACAACCATTACCCAGAATCCCATGCAGCCCTAACTCTTCCGGTCTACATTATACACCCCCGCTACCACCAAATCCCCCCACACATCAACCCCCCCCCCCCCCCCCCCCCCCCCTCTCCGTGCGTTGGTTGAGCGGAAGAGTTAGGGCTGCATGGGATTCTGGGTATTGGTACCGTCAGTGTAAGATGTGTGGCTGCTGAGTTAGTACGCCTTGCTGTCACTTACGTGAGCAAGCGGAAATTGCATTCTACGTGTGGTCGAGCAGGTACACTGTTAGGGCAGACTGTAGAGGGCGCCAAATGCAGTGTCATCACGCTCTGATATTCGGGAGTCTCCCGGGAAAAATGAGAGGGTTGGCAAGGATGACGCTATCAAGCGCCATTCATTCAAAACTCGCGGGCTGCACTAACATCAAATTTCCACATTGTGTTGGAGACCCCTGGTTAACATAGCACAAAGCATTTAAGCTTTGTATGCAGTGTTTTTCATTTTAAATTTTAAAAAATGTTTTGTGGCTCCCATTACTTTCTTTAATTTGTGAAACTTGCCAAAATGGCTCTTTGAGTGGTAAAGGTTGCCGACCCCTGCGCTAGTAAAACTGGCAGAAAAGTTGCCAGAATAAAAAATGTACTGTTTTTCCATTCACAATATAATGTTGTAAACACCAATGTCAATTTAACACAAAAATTCTGGCAACTAAGCTGCCAGCTTTTTCCGTAAAAAAACCCCCTCAAAATCACAGAAGTACTGTTTTCCATTTACCGTAAAATGTTGTAACCGAAACAGCACTCTTACTTGAGTATAATTTCTGGCTACTCTACCCAACTCTGGGTCTGAGTGCTTTGAATGTGAGACGGCTTACTTCTCGTTGACTCCGTTAAAATACCGTGCCGAGGTTGTGAGTTTGACAAAAAAGCAAAACACCCGAGCTCGCGCACACACCTCGCGTTGAGATCGGCTTGCCAGGTTTTTGTTTTGCAACTTTTAGAGGTGCACTTTCGCTCAAACTCCGAATTGTTCAAGCGAAGTGGCTATTGACTTTTTCCCGAGGTTCGACGGTGACGAAAACAAAATGTCAGTAGTCAGACTTTTTCTGTGTCCTTCAACAATCCCTCCATCATGCAAGTTCTCTTTCGGTTTTTCCTTCCTTTTTTTTCCCCCCCCCAGCCCCGCCAGTCCCGCTTCACCTTTTTCAGCGAGACGGCTAATTAAATAGTCGATGCCTCTCACTATCGCTGGAAATTTACTTATTATTGATCCTGGCTCTCGCTCCCCAGCTGCGAACCGCACGCATTCCTGCCATCGATCCCACATCAGACGGTGCAGCGTAGCGGCACAGTATTTTTAAATCTCGGGCTATTACGTATCGATCTGGGGGGGAAAAAAAAAACCTTTTCATTTTTTTGTTCCCAAATACACGCCGTATGAAAGGGAGTCGTTTTCAGCAAGAGGTGCTAATTGCTCCAAGTTGAGAAAAGGCTCTTGTTTGAATTAATCCATCCCAGATGCGATCGCACAAAAGCACCCTTGCCTCGCTTTGAACCCCGTTTGTCTTCTCAATCAATCAATCAATCAATCAATCAATGTTTATTTATATAGCCCTAAATCACAAGTGTCTCAAAGGGCTGTACAAGCCACAACGCCATCCTCGGTACAGAGCCCACATACGGGCAAGGAAAAACTCACCCCAGTGGGACGTCGGTGAATGACTATGAGAAACCTTGGAGAGGACCGCATATGTGGGTAACCCCCCCCCCCCCCCCCTCTAGGGGAGACCGAAAGCAATGGATGTCGAGTGGGTCTGACATAACATTGCGAAACTCCAGTCCACAGTGGATCCAACACATCAGCGGGAGTCCAGTCCACAGCAGGGCCAACAGGAAACCATCCCGAGCGGAGACGGGTCAGCAGCGCAGAGATGTCCCCAACCGATGCACAGGCTAGTGGTCCACCCGGGGTCCCGACTCTGGACAGCCAGCACTTCATCCATGGCCACCGGACCTATGCAACTCCCCCTCGCAAGGGACAGGCGAGAAGAGGAGAGAAGAAAAGAAACGGCAGATCAACTGGTCTAAAAAAGGGGGGTCTATTTAAAGGCTAGATTATACAAATGAGTTTTAAGATGGGACTTAAATGCTTCTACTGAGGTAGCATCTCTAACTGTTACCGGGAGGGCATTCCAGACATATGTTGCTCCAAAACCTGTATGTACCTTTCAGCATTAATGGCGCCTTCACAGATGGGTAAGTTACCCATGTCTTGGGCACTAATACACCCCCATACCACCACAGATGCTGGCTTTTACACTTTGCGCCTATAACAATCCGGATGGTTCTTTTCCTCTTTGGTCCGGAGGACACGACGTCCACAGTTTCCCAAAAAAATTTGAACTGTGGTCTCGTCAGACCACAGAACACTTTTCCGCTTTGTATCTGTCCATCTTAGATGAGCTCAGGCCCAGCGAAGCCGACTGTGTTCCTGGGTGTTGTTGATAAACGCTTTTCGCCTTTGCGTGGGAGAGTTTTAACTTGCACTTACAGATGTAGCGACCAACTGTAGTTACTGACAGAGGGTTTCTGAAGTGTTCCCGAGCCCATGTGGTGATATCCTTTACACACTGATGTGGCTTGTTGATGCAGTACAGCCTGAGGGATGGAAGGTCATGGGCTTAGCTGCTTACCTGCAGTGATTTCTCCAGATTCTCTGAACCCTTTGATGATATTACGGAGCGTAGATGGTGAAATCCCTAAATTCCTTGCAATAGCTGGTTGAGAAAGGTTTTTCTTAAACTGTTCAACAATTTGCTCACGCATTTGTTGACAAAGTGGTGACCCTCGCCCCATCCTTGTTTGTGAATGACTGAGCATTTCATGGAATCTACTTTTACACCCAATCATGGCACCCACCTGTTCCCAATTAGCCTGCACACCTGTGGGATGTTCCAAATAAGTGTTTGATGAGCATTCCTCAACTTTATCAGTATTTATTGCCACCTTTCCCAACTTCTTTGTCACGTGTTGCTGCCATCAAATTCTAAAGTTAATGATTATTTGCACAAAAAAAAAAAGTTTATGAGTTTGAACATGAAATATGTTGTCTTTGTAGCATATTCAACTGAATATGGCTTGAAAATGATTTTCAAATCATTGTATTCCGTTTATATTTACATCTAACACCATTTCCCGACTCATATGGAAACGGGCTTTGTGTATATATGGCTCTAACATCAAGGTGATGCTCAGGTGCTTTGTTGTTCAGAATACCGGAGAGGGAGGCGGGCGTGGGGGGGTGGGGGGGGGTGGGGAGAAAAGGGCAAAAATAACAAAAACAAGCGTCTATTTCTGTCAAGCGACAACCCTCCGCGAGAACGTCAGATGTTGAGTTTACGCGGCAAACGATGCGGCGCAAACCTTCAAACGTGGGCCGCGATGAGACGTTCGACGCCGACCGCCAGTCGAGTTATTGCCGTGGTGCGTAACGGGCAAGGCGTCAACCTATATTACCTTTTTTTCCCTCCACGCCTAATGTGCACAATTGCAGCCGATTCGCCGTGTAAACGAGCACGCCGCTCGCCGTTTGCTCGCGGTGCAAATGTGTTTTGCAAAGTGCGTTGCCTCAAAAGTCTACAATGTATTGAATTAATTTACTCACAATGTGCACTACAAACTTTGACTAAAGTTTGGCTCGTGTGTGTATATATATAAGAAAAGTCCCAGTGTGTGAATAAGTAATTACATCTGCACGGAGCCGCGCTAATGAATATGCATGAGTGCTTTGAAATCGGAGGGTTCAGGAAGTTTTGTTGTTTTTTTTTTCTTCTTCAAGAAACGGTGTGGTGTAACTGTGATATTGTGAAGCAAGACAAAGCGTTTTTTTTTTTTTTGTTTCCCTACACTTGCTAACCTCCATCTGTTTTATGTGTCAACCAGGTGTTTATCAACAGTATCTAGGCAAAATAGGATATTGTACCGTAAATATCTTAACACATGTTTGTGTGGCATTGAGAGCCATATGTAATAATTTCATGTCAAGTCATCATTAAATGGCCCTGATATGTCAAAAGGCATTAATAAGTCATATTATTTTCCAATACCTCTATAACTGATAACAGTAGTTCAGCCGGGATATGCTCATTGATTTACAGCCCCGAAATATTGTTATTGTTTTCATTTTGATGCCCCGCCCTCCAATGTTTGACCAATTAGAAAGTCTTTGAGTGTGTCACATCCAGGTTGCCAGTTACGCACCGCCATCTTCGTCTAGCTTCTGCCACTGGTAAAGTTACTAAACATGTCAGACCGTAGTAAATCTAAAAGGCGTCGTTACAAATCTCAACTTATTCATGACAAAGCCAGGAACAAAACAAAAATTTGTATCGGGGATGTCTTTGAAAGATGGAGACGATTGAAGGCGGAGAGGATTTTTTCATCTGATGCCAAACTTGCTATTTTCCTCCTTGATAACAGTAGTTCAGCCGGGATGTGCTCATTTCAAAATTTGATTTACAGCCCCGAAATCTTGTTATTGTTTTCATTTTGATGCCCCGCCCTCCACCGTTTGACCAATTAGAAAGTATTTGAGTGTGTCACATCCAGGTTGCCAGTTACGCACCGCCATCTTCGTCTAGCTACTGCCACTGGTAAAGTTACTAAATATGTCAGACCGTAGTAAATCTAAAAGGCGTCGTTACAAATCTCAACTTATTCATGACAAAGCCAGGAACAAAAAAATTGTATCGGGGATGTCTTTGAAAGATGGAGACGATTGAAGGCGGAGAGGATTTTTTCATCTGATGCCAAACTTGCTAATTTCCTCCTTGATAACAGTAGTTCAGCCGGGATATGCTCATTTCAAAATTTGATTTACAGCCCCGAAATCTTGTTATTGTTTTCATTTCGATGCCCCGCCCTCCACCGTTTGACCAATTAGAAAGTCTTTGAGTGTTTCACATCCAGGTTGCCAGTTACGCACCGCCATCTTCGTCTAGCTACTGCCACTGGTAAAGTTACTAAACATTTCGGACCGTAGTAAATCTAAAAGGCGTCGTTACAAATCTCAACTTATTCATGACAAAGCCAGGAACAAAACAAAAATGTGTATCGGGATGTCTTTGAAAGATGGAGATGATTGAAGGCGGAGAGGATTTTTTCATCTGATGCCAAACTTGCTAATTTCCTCCTTGATAACAGTAGTTCAGCCGGGATATGCTCATTTCAAAATTTGATTTACAGCCCCGAAATATTGTTATTGTTTTCATTTCGATGCCCCGCCCTCCACCGTTTGACCAATTAGAAAGTCTTTGAGTGTGTCACATCCAGGTTGCCAGTTACGCACCGCCATCTTCGTCTAGCTACTGCCACTGGTAAAGTAACTAAACATGTCAGACCGTAGTAAATCTAAAAGGCGTCGTTACAAATCTCAACTTATTCATGACAAAGCCAGGAACAAAACAAAAATTTGTATCGGGGATGTCTTTGAAAGATGGAGACGATTGAAGGCGGAGAGGATTTTTTCATCTGATGCCAAACTTGCTATTTTCCTCCTTGATAACAGTAGTTCAGCCGGGATGTGCTCATTTCAAAATTTGATTTACAGCCCCGAAATCTTGTTATTGTTTTCATTTTGATGCCCCGCCCTCCACCGTTTGACCAATTAGAAAGTATTTGAGTGTGTCACATCCAGGTTGCCAGTTACGCACCGCCATCTTCGTCTAGCTACTGCCACTGGTAAAGTTACTAAATATGTCAGACCGTAGTAAATCTAAAAGGCGTCGTTACAAATCTCAACTTATTCATGACAAAGCCAGGAACAAAAAAATTGTATCGGGGATGTCTTTGAAAGATGGAGACGATTGAAGGCGGAGAGGATTTTTTCATCTGATGCCAAACTTGCTAATTTCCTCCTTGATAACAGTAGTTCAGCCGGGATATGCTCATTTCAAAATTTGATTTACAGCCCCGAAATCTTGTTATTGTTTTCATTTCGATGCCCCGCCCTCCACCGTTTGACCAATTAGAAAGTCTTTGAGTGTTTCACATCCAGGTTGCCAGTTACGCACCGCCATCTTCGTCTAGCTACTGCCACTGGTAAAGTTACTAAACATTTCGGACCGTAGTAAATCTAAAAGGCGTCGTTACAAATCTCAACTTATTCATGACAAAGCCAGGAACAAAACAAAAATGTGTATCGGGATGTCTTTGAAAGATGGAGATGATTGAAGGCGGAGAGGATTTTTTCATCTGATGCCAAACTTGCTAATTTCCTCCTTGATAACAGTAGTTCAGCCGGGATATGCTCATTTCAAAATTTGATTTACAGCCCCGAAATATTGTTATTGTTTTCATTTCGATGCCCCGCCCTCCACCGTTTGACCAATTAGAAAGTCTTTGAGTGTGTCACATCCAGGTTGCCAGTTACGCACCGCCATCTTCGTCTAGCTACTGCCACTGGTAAAGTAACTAAACATAGATACATAGATAGATAGTACTTTATTGATTCCTTCAGGAGAGTTCCCTCAGGAAAATTAAATGTCAGACCGTAGTAAATCTAAAAGGCGTCGTTACAAATCTCAACTTATTCATGACAAAGCCAGGAACAAAACAAAAATTTGTATCGGGGATGTCTTTGAAAGATGGAGATGATTGAAGGCGGAGAGGATTTTTTCATCTGATGCCAAACTTGCTAATTTCCTCCTTGATAACAGTAGTTCAGCCGGGATATGCTCATTTCAAAATTTGATTTACAGCCCCGAAATATTGTTATTGTTTTCATTTCGATGCCCCGCCCTCCACCGTTTGACCAATTAGAAAGTCTTTGAGTGTTTCACATCCAGGTTGCCAGTTTCGTACCGCCATCTTCGTCTAGCTACTGCCACTGGTAAAGTTACTAAACATGTCAGATCGTAGTAAATCTAAAAGGTGTCGTTACAAATCTCAACTTATTCATGACAAAGCCAGGAACAAAAAAATTGTATCGGGGATGTCTTTGAAAGATGGAGACGATTGAAGGCGGAGAGGATTTTTTCATCTGATGCCAAACTTGCTAATTTCCTCCCTGATAACAGTAGTTCAGCCGGGATATGCTCATTTCAAAATTTGATTTACAGCCCCGAAATATTGTTATTGTTTTCATTTCGATGCCCCGCCCTCCACCGTTTGACCAATTAGAAAGTCTTTGAGTGTGTCACATCCAGGTTGCCAGTTACGCACCGCCATCTTCGTCTAGCTACTGCCACTGGTAAAGTAACTAAACATAGATACATAGATAGATAGTACTTTATTGATTCCTTCAGGAGAGTTCCCTCAGGAAAATTAAATGTCAGACCGTAGTAAATCTAAAAGGCGTCGTTACAAATCTCAACTTATTCATGACAAAGCCAGGAACAAAACAAAAATTTGTATCGGGGATGTCTTTGAAAGATGGAGATGATTGAAGGCGGAGAGGATTTTTTCATCTGATGCCAAACTTGCTAATTTCCTCCTTGATAACAGTAGTTCAGCCGGGATATGCTCATTTCAAAATTTGATTTACAGCCCTGAAATCTTGTTATTGTTTTCATTTCGATGCCCCGCCCTCCACCGTTTGACCAATTAGAAAGTCTTTGAGTGTGTCACATCCAGGTTGCCAGTTACGCACCGCCATCTTCGTCTAGCTTCTGCCACTGGTAAAGTTACTAAACATGTCAGACCGTAGTAAATCTAAAAGGCGTCGTTACAAATCTCAACTTATTCATGACAAAGCCAGGAACAAAACAAAAATTTGTATCGGGGATGTCTTTGAAAGATGGAGACGATTGAAGGCGGAGAGGATTTTTTCATCTGATGCCAAACTTGCTAATTTCCTCCGTGATAACAGTAGTTCAGCCGGGATATGCTCATTTCAAAATTTGATTTACAGCCCCGAAATATTGTTATTGTTTTCATTTTGATGCCCCGCCCTCCACCGTTTGACCAATTAGAAAGTCTTTGAGTGTGTCACATCCAGGTTGCCAGTTACGCACCGCCATCTTCGTCTAGCTACTGCCACTGGTAAAGTTACTAAACATGTCAGACCGTAGTAAATCTAAAAGGCGTCGTTACAAATCTCAACTTATTCATGACAAAGCCAGGAACAAAAAATTTGTATCGGGGATGTCTTTGAAAGATGGAGACGATTGAAGGCGGAGAGGATTTTTTCATCTGATGCCAAACTTGCTAATTTCCTCCTTGATAACAGTAGTTCAGCCGGGATATGCTCATTTCAAAATTTGATTTACAGCCCCGAAATCTTGTTATTGTTTTCATTTCGATGCCCCGCTCTCCACCGTTTGGCCAATTAGAAAGTCTTTGAGTGTGTCACATCCAGGTTGCCAGTTACGCACCGCCATCTTCGTCTAGCTACTGCCACTGGTAAAGTTACTAAATATGTCAGA
The DNA here is from genome assembly GCF_033978785.1 of Entelurus aequoreus. NCBI lineage: Eukaryota > Metazoa > Chordata > Actinopteri > Syngnathiformes > Syngnathidae > Entelurus > Entelurus aequoreus. Next base: position 6,985,459 of record NC_084741.1, on the reverse strand, counting down.
CCGTAGTAAATCTAAAAGGCGTCGTTACAAATCTCAACTTATTCATGACAAAGCCAGGAACAAAACAAAAATTTGTATTGGGGATGTCTTTGAAAGATGGAGACGATTGAAGGCGGAGAGGATTTTTTCATCTGATGCCAAACTTGCTAATTTCCTCCTTGATAACAGTAGTTCAGCCGGGATATGCTCATTTCAAAATTTGATTTACAGCCCCGAAATCTTGTTATTGTTTTCATTTCGATGCCCCGCCTTCCACCGTTTGACCAATTAGAAAGTCTTTGAGTGTTTCACATCCAGGTTGCCAGTTACGCACCGCCATCTTCGTCTAGCTACTGCCACTGGTAAAGTTACTAAACATGTCAGACCGTAGTAAATCTAAAAGGCGCCGTTACAAATCTCAACTTATTCATGACAAAGCCAGGAACAAAACAAAAATTTGTATCGATGGAGACGATTGAAGGCGGAGAGGATTTTTTCATCTGATGCCAAACTTGCTAATTTCCTCCTTGATAACAGTAGTTCAGCCGGGATATGCTCATTTCAAAATTTGATTTACAGCCCCGAAATCTTGTTATTGTTTTCATTTCGATGCCCCGCCTTCCACCGTTTGACCAATTAGAAAGTCTTTGAGTGTTTCACATCCAGGTTGCCAGTTACGCACCGCCATCTTCGTCTAGCTACTGCCACTGGTAAAGTTACTAAACATGTCAGACCGTAGTAAATCTAAAAGGCGTCGTTACAAATCTCAACTTATTCATGACAAAGCCAGGAACAAAACAAAAATTTGTATCGGGGATGTCTTTGAAAGATGGAGACGATTGAAGGCGGAGAGGATTTTTTCATCTGATGCCAAACTTGCTAATTTCCTCCTTGATAACAGTAGTTCAGCCGGGATATGCTCATTTCAAAATTTGATTTACAGCCCCGAAATATTGTTATTGTTTTCATTTCGATGCCCCGCCCTCCACCGTTTGACCAATTAGAAAGTCTTTGAGTGTTTCACATCCAGGTTGCCAGTTACGCACCGCCATCTTCGTCTAGCTACTGCCACTGGTAAAGTTACTAAACATGTCAGAACGTAGTAAATCTAAAAGGCGTCGTTACAAATCTCAACTTATTCATGACAAAGCCAGGAACAAAACAAAAATTTGTATCGGGGATGTCTTTGAAAGATGGAGACGATTGAAGGCGGAGAGGATTTTTTCATCTGATGCCAAACTTGCTAATTTCCTCCCTGATAACAGTAGTTCAGCCGGGATATGCTCATTTCAAAATTTGATTTACAGCCCCGAAATATTGTTATTGTTTTCCTTTGGATGCCCCGCCCTCCACCGTTTGACTAATTAGAAAGTCTTTGGGTGTGTCACATCCAGGTTGCCAGTTACGCACCGCCATCTTCGTCTAGCTTCTGCCACTGGTAAAGTTACTAAACATGTCAGACCGTAGTAAATCTAAAAGGCGTCGTTACAAATCTCAACTTATTCATGACAAAGCCAGTAACAAAACAAAAATTTGTATCGGGGATGTCTTTGAAAGATGGAGACGATTGAAGGCGAAGAGGATTTTTTCATCTGATGCCAAACTTGCTAATTTCCTCCTTGATAACAGTAGTTCAGCCGGGATATGCTCATTTCAAAATTTGATTTACAGCCCCGAAATATTGTTATTGTTTTCATTTCGATGCCCCGCCCTCCACCGTTTGACCAATTAGAAAGTCTTTGAGTGTTTCACATCCAGGTTGCCAGTTACGCACCGCCATCTTCGTCTAGCTACTGCCACTGGTAAAGTTACTAAACATGTCAGACCGTAGTAAATCTAAAAGGCGTCGTTACAAATCTCAACTTATTCATGACAAAGCCAGGAACAAAACAAAAATTTGTATCGGGGATGTCTTTGAAAGATGGAGACGATTGAAGGCGGAGAGGATTTTTTCATCTGATGCCAAACTTGCTAATTTCCTCCTTGATAACAGTAGTTCAGCCGGGATATGCTCATTTCAAAATTTGATTTACAGCCCCGAAATCTTGTTATTGTTTTCATTTCGATGCCCCGCCCTCCACCGTTTGACCAATTAGAAAGTCTTTGAGTGTGTCACATCCAGGTTGCCAGTTACGCACCGCCATCTTCGTCTAGCTACTGCCACTGGTAAAGTTACTAAACATGTCAGACCGTAGTAAATCTAAAAGGCGTCGTTACAAATCTCAACTTATTCATGACAAAGCCAGGAACAAAACAAAAATTTGT
>NC_084741.1:6895715-6975715 GCF_033978785.1 Entelurus aequoreus | reverse complement strand
TTTCACATTATATTGTAAAACAAAACGCCAGATAATATGTCTACTAGGGCTGTGAATTTTTGGGTGTCCCACGATTCGATTCAATATCGATTCTTGGGGTCACGATTCAATTCAAAATCGATTTTTTTTTCAATTCAACATGATTCTCGATTCAAAAACCATTTTTTTCCCGATTCAAAAGGATTGTCTATTCATGGAATACATAGATTTCAGCAGGATCTACCCCAGTCTGCTGACATGCAAGCAGAGTAGTAGATTTTATAATTGTAAAGGACAATGTTTAACAACTGATTGCAATAATGTAAATTTGTTTTAACTATTAAATGAACCAAAAATATGACTTATTTTATCTTTGTGAAAATATTGGACACAGTGTGTTGTCAAGCTTATGAGATGTGATGCAAGTGTAAGCCACCGTGACACTATTGTTCATTTATTTTTATTTTTATAAATGTCTAATGATAATGTCAATGAGGGATTTTTAATCACTGCTATGTTGAAACTGTAACTAATATTGATACTGTTGTTGATAATATTCATTTTTGTTTCACTACTTTTGGTTTGTTCTGTGTGGTGTTTGTGTCTCCTCTCAATTGCTCTGTTTATTGCAGTTCTGAGTGTTGCTGGGTCGGGTTTGCTTTTGGAATTGGATTGCATTGTTATGGTATTGCTGTGTATTGTTTTGTTGGATTGATTAATTTTTTCTTTTTTTTTCTTTTTTTTTTCTTTTTTCTTTTTTTTTTTTTTTATAATGTCCTGCCCAGCTTCTCGGGCAAATCATATAGCAGATGTAGATGCCCATATCGGCTGTTCAGGTTTACTTTACAAAAGAGAAGTGTAGGATACTTCTCTTGTTGGCTTATATGTATTTTGACTTTATTAAATGTATTTATATTATCATTTGGTGCAGCCGGGCCGGAGCAGGAGGGGATAGAAAGAGAGAAAAAGGAAGACAGAGGGGGGAATTGTGGGGACAAGAGGGGGATTAGACAGGGAGACAAAAACAACAACAGCAAACACAACAACAACAACAACAACAATAGAGCAACATCAGCAAATACGACATGTACAAATATGATGGTAAAAGTAATAGCAAATAAGCAGTTAGCGAAAATAAAAAATAATACAGAAATGACAATGGATTGATTAATTAAAAAAAAAAAAATTCTAAATCGATTTTTTAAAAATGAGAATCGATTCTGAATCGCAAAACATGAGAATCGCGATTCGAATTCAAATCGATTTTTTCCCACACCCCTAATGTCTACTAATGGGTGCCATTTTGCGGTCCTTATACACACCATAATAATACTTGTACCTCTGACTACAGTAGCCGTAATGGGCCGACAATCCATCAAGCGGTGCAGCTTCAAAGTCGTACTAAAACATTTTGACATATTATTGACCGCCGTGTGTAATGTTCTTTATTTTGATCGGAACATTTAAAGTTTTGGTGTTGTTTACTGCCGTCATTGCAATTGTTGATGCTGATTGTTGATGACAGAAGTGTTGATACCAATCAAACCTAAGAGTTCAGCACTGAGGATTTTCTCCACCTCTGACTTGTCTTTGTCTGATACCAGCAGGGCAGAGTCATCCGCAAACACGAACAATTCACAGTCGCATGCCGATGACAAGTCATTTATGTATATTAGGAACAGTAAAGGTCCCAATATACTGCCTTGGGGGACTCCACAGCTCACCAAGAGGGGGGGGGGGACACGGTGCCGTTCACCTCTACCACCTGCTCCCTCCCCTCCAAGTAAGATTGCATCCAGCTCCAAGAGGTTTTGTTAAATCCGATTGCTCTGAGCTTATCCAACAGTATAGCGTGGTTAACGGTGTCAAAGGCCTTCTGAAGGTCCAGCATGACCATGCCGCAGTATTTGCCCGCGTCCACCTCATGTTTGATGTGGTCGCTCAGATAGAGAAGGCATGTGTCAGTGGAGTGGTTAGTTCTGAAGTCAGATAGAGAAGGCATGTGTCAGTGGAGTGGTTAGTTCTGAAGTCAGATAGAGAAGGCATGTGTCAGTGGAGTGGTTAGTTCTGAAGTCAGATAGAGAAGGCATGTGTCAGTGGAGTGGTTATTTCTGAAGCCGGATTGGAATTTGTACATAAGTTTATTAGTGGCAAGGTAACTATCGACCTGTTCTTAAACTATTTTCTCCATTACTTTCGAAATGGAACTGAGAATAGAAACAGGTCGGTAGTTGCCAGGTTCCAATTTGCTTCCTTTTTTAAAGAGGGGAGTTACTCTTGCTATCTTAAAATCTTTTGGTACTTGGCCTTGTTTAATTGAGAGGTTTATTATGTGCGTGATGATCGGGGCAATGATGGAGGCAGAGTCCCTGAGGAATCTGGAGGGAATATTATCAAGGCCGGTGGCCTTGTTTGGGTGGAGCGCGCTCAATTTTTTAAGCACCTCCTCAGCTGTGACCATTTCTAATTTGAAATCATCGTTGGATACTCCTATCTTTCTGTAGAAGGCTTTAATGTGTTCTACACCAAAGCGACCAGAGTGATGGGACAGCTTGTTGACAAGAGTTGCGGCTTTGCAATTTGTACATGAGTTTATTAGTGGCAAGGTAACTATCGACCTGTTCATAAACTATTTTCTCCATTACTTTCGAAATGGAACTGAGGATAGAAACAGGTCGGTAGTTGCCAGGTTCCAATTTGCTTCCTTTTTTAAAGAGGGGAGTTACTCTTGCTATCTTAAAATATTTTGGTACTTGGCCTTGTTTAATTGAGAGGTTTATGATGTGCGTGATGATCGGGGCAATGATGGAGGCAGAGTCCCTGAGGAATCTGGAGGGAATATTATCAAGGCCTTGTTAGGGTGGAGCGCGCTCAATTTTTTTAGCACCTCATCAGCTGTGACCATTTCTAATTTGAAATCATTGTTGGATACTCCTAGCTTTCTGTAGAAGGCTTTAATGTGTTCTACACCAAAGCGACCAGAGTGGTGGGACAGCTTGTTGACAAGAGTTGCGACTATGCTGGTGAAAAAGGCGTTAAGTCTGCTAGCTACCTCCATTTTGTCTGTAATGAGGGAGTCACCCTCCTTGATGCTGATGTTGGTGAGTCTGGTTTTAAGTTTTTTGCTGCAACCAGGAATCTGGTTGATGAGAGTTTTCCAGAGCTCATGTGGCTTATTTGTGTTTTCCTCTATTTTGTCGTTAATGTAATTTTTTTTAAGGATTTAGTCAGGTTGGTTGACTTATTTCTTAATTTATTGCTTTGCTTTTTGAGAGTTGAAAGGAGTGATTTGAGGTTGTTATTATTGGGTTGTTTATCTACTTCTGTTTTACACTTTTGGTATTCGGAGTATTTTCTGTCTCTGTCTTTTATGGCAGCTAATAGGTCCGGATTCATCCATGGTTCAGAGCGGGCTTTGATCCTGACTGTTTTCACGGGAGCCATGTCATTTAGTATCTTTAGGAACGCTCTTTTGAAGCGATCCCAAGCAACATCGACCAGGTTGCTCGCGAGCACAGGAGACCAGTCCCACTCATCTAATTTTAAATTGAAATTATCACTGGAGTATTTTTTAAGGGATCTGCATTGGGCTGTTATGTGGCCATTGGCTTTGGGTTTAGCTATTTTGCGGGTGCAGAAGGTTAGATAGTGGTCGCTAAGACCACAGATCATGACCCCACTATTTTTTATTTTAGGCCGGTCTGAAGTGAGAATGAGATCTACTGTATGGTTGATTGGGTGGAATCACACACCCTTGTAGGTAGTGCTATTAGCTGGGAAAGACCGTGTAGATTACAAAACTTGCTGTAGGATCTGAAGACAGGCGCATCTCTGCGTTGAATATCTGTGTTCAGATCCCCAGTTATAATTTTCTCCACGTTGTCTGCCCCTGCCAAGCACTCCTCCAGAGCCCCATAGAAATCACTCTGATTAGGGGGTCTGTATCTCTTATGTGTGATTGCCATCTACCGGTCCCACTTATCATTACACCATGTACCAAATAAAATTACTTCCAGGCCGGTAAGCGCAACCACAATTATTTCGTACACTATGCACACGGGATTATAAGGCGCACTGTCGATTTTTGAGAAAATTAAAGGATTTTAAGTGCGCCGTGTATTTAGAAAAATACGGTAATTTAAATCAAATAGCTTCGAGGTCGGTAAGCACAACCAGAATTATTCCGTACATTAGGCGCACCGGGTTATAAAGCGCACTGGCGAGTTTTGAGAAAAATAAATACATTTAAGTGCGCCTTATAGTCCGGAAAATACGGTATGTAAACCCACTACACTGGTAGTTTTTAGCGGACCTGCAAAACCTCAGGTTTCTGGCACGGCCACTCTACCCACTACGCCATGCTGCCCCTTATGTATGACTGCCATCTACTGGTCACACTTATCATTACACCATGTACCAAATAAAATAGCTTCAAGGTCGGTAAGCACAACCAGAATTATTCCGTACATTAGGCACACCAGGTTATAAGGTTGTCAGGTTCAAACACTGACGACATCTACATCTATTAAACACCAAACAAAATCACCAAAAATGATTCCCGGGCGCGGCTACGCTGCTGCCCACTGCTCCCCTCACCTCCCAGGGGGTGATCAAGGGGATGGGTCAAATGCAGAGGACAAATTTCACCACACCTAGTGTGTGTGTGACAATCATTGGTACATTAACTTTAACTTTAATTAAACAGACAAGAAGCAAGGAATCATGCAGAGACAGAGTTCAATTTTGCTCATGAGGAGAACGCATGGTGCCGCACACTTAGTCACAGTCTCGCCCTACGCTCTAAGGTACAGCTCCCGCGTCCCTCTATTTATCCAGGAGTTCCTCAGTCAACATCACTGAGGCCGCCTCTAAAAGGAGCGGTCACACATATCATGCAATGCAGCTCCGGTACGCCCGATACGTGACGGAATGTATATGCACTTAAAATCCTCTCATTTTCTCACAAATCGACAGTGCGCCTTGTAGTCCGAAAATGACGGTAGTTTTGCTTGGTCTGCAGTTGTTGTTGTTTTTTAGTTCTGGTGCTTGACTGTTTTGTCCACTTTGCATTTTTTTTTTTTTTTTTATAATGTCCTGCCCAGCTTCTCGGGCAAATCATATAGCAGATGTAGATGCCCATATCGGCTGTTCAGATTTACTTTACAAAAGAGAAGTGTAGGATACTCCTCTTGTTGCCTTATTTGTATTTGTATTCACAAATCGACAGTGCGCTTGTAGTCCGAAAATGACGGTAGTTTTGCTTGGTCTGCAGTTGTTGTTGTTTTTAGTTCTGGCGCTTGACTGTTTTGTCCACTTTGCATTTTTTTTTTTTTTTTTTTTTTTTTTATAATGTCCTGCCCAGCTTCTCGGGCAAATCATATAGTAGATGTAGATGCCCATATCGGCTGTTCAGATTTACTTTACAAAAGAGAAGTGTAGGATACTTCTCTTGTTGCCTTATTTGTATTCACAAATCGACAGTGCGTTTGTAGTCCAAAAATGACGGTAGTTCTGCTTGGTCTGCAGTTGTTGTTTTTTTTAGTTCTGGCGCTTGACTGTTTTGTCCACTTTTTTTTTTTTTTTTTTTTTTTTTTTTTTTTTTTTTTTTTAAATTTCCTGCCCAGCTTCTCGGGCAAATCATATAGTTGATGTAGATGCCCATATCGGCTGTTCAGATGTACTTTACAAAAGAGAAGTGTAGGATACTTCTCTCGTTGCCTTATTTGTATTTGTATTCACAAATCGACAGTGCGCTTGTAGTCCGAAAATGACGGTAGTTTTGCTTGGTCTGCAGTTGTTGTTGTTTTTAGTTCTGGCGCTTGACTGTTTTGTCCACTTTGCATTTGTACCTCTGGCTAAATGACTTTAGAAATACAAACAACTCGAAGGCAGAATTTGGAGGTTCAGCTCTTTGAAAACAAATCTGCATATTCCTGCAGGAGGTGCACGCTGAGGGCAAAGTGCGCTCTGCACACATGACCTTGCTCTCTCGCTCACTAGGCTCACACGAGTGGAGTGTGTGGGTTTTTTTATTTTTTTATTTTTTTTTCCCTTTTGGTGCGGTTCGGTGTAGGAGGCACAAACCCTGCTGCGCCCCCGTGGGCTCTGCACACTCATCAGCACATGGAGTGCTCTTCACCGGCTTCAATAGAATGATCGCATGGTTTTTGGTGAAATGGGAAGCTGCAGCCAAGGAAGGGTTTTTGTTGTTGCTTATTTGTGTTTTGTTCATTGTGGCGCCGGACCGTCAGTGATGGCGGGTCTCCAGAATGTCAGCATGTTGACTTGATGGCCTGTTGTGGAAACCTGTCCCCCGGCGGCCACTGGGCATAACCTCTTTAAGTCATCACCAGAGCTGTGTTGTCCCTATGGGGGAGGGGGGCTCGGCAGCGCCCTCATGTGGGAGTCAGTACCTCATTTCATTTTTTTAATCATTATTTAAGTCAGGGGTGTCAAAGTCAAACAGGTTTTTTCCGGCCCGCGGGATGAGTTTGCTAAGTATTCAAACTTACCTGAAATGTTTTAATGAAAGAAACCGCTGTTCTAAATGTGTCCACTAGATGTCGCAATAGCAATTATTTGTATCTTTGCAGATGATGCTACATATGTAAAAAAAAAATAATAATAAACCACATGATGTTAGTACATCAGTCAAGGAAAATGATCAAACTACATAAATAACATACTGTAATTTGATTTTGATATTATTTTTTTATCTTGATAGATTGAAAATGAACACCAATGAGTTGACTGATGAACATTATCACATATTTTATTCAGAAAATATAAACAACGACATATAAAGTATGTATACTTTTAACCGCAACAGGTAATTGTAAAAAAACAAACAAAAAAAATAACATTATGATTTGAACAATTTCAGAATGCGCCTGTTCTATTTTTAAACAAAGAAAACAATCTGAAGTTGTCTTTATTTTTAAGTTATCGTGCCGTGATTTTACCAGTCTGGCCCACCTGGGAGTAGATTTTTCTTGATGTGACCCCCCCCCCCCCCCCCCTCTAAAATGACTTTGACACCCCTGATTTAAGTTATTATTATAACTGACAGATACATTATACAATGTTTATGTCAGTGTTTCTTAACCATAGGGCCACCACAAAATTCTAACATTTAGCATGTGTGTTAACGACGGCATGCTAACAGTTAGCACGTCTCACATTTCAAGTAACACGGCTGTAAGGTGTATGGTTGCAGAAAACACTGTAAAATGTTATAAAAATGTAGCATGCTTAAGTTAGCTTACTAGCATGCCATCATTTGCATGCTAACAGTTAACTGGTTTTCATTGAGGGCCACATGGAAGTTTGTAACAGTGAATAATGTATGAATTTGCCTCTGGATTTCATTGTTAATTATATAAATTGTTTTAAGTACACTGTCTATTTTACAGTAAAAACTTTATTTTAAAATTTTTACAACATTTTACTGTAAATGGAAAAACAGTACCACTGTTTTTTGGGGGGGGTTTATGGAAAAAAGATGGCAGCTTAGTTGCCAGAATATTTGTGTTAAATTGACATTGTTTTTACAATATTATATTGTGAATGGAAAAACAGTACAAGTTTTTTTTTTTTAATTCTGGCAACTTAGCTGCCAGTTTTTCTAGCGTAAAAACAAAAGTAGCGTATTTCCATTTACAGTAATACACCCTTAAAAACAACCGTAGATTTTACAGCCCAAAACTGGCAGCGCAGTCAACCGAATTTGTACGCCAAAAACAGTCGTTTTGTTACCAATTTACAGTTATATGCTGTAAAGAACGTTAAAATGTATTGTCATTTTTATTCATTTGATGGGTAGTTTGCTGTAAAGGGAAGTATTTTTATTTAGGCAAAATCATGTTTGGAAAGTATGATAATGTACTGTAATATTTGTTGCAATATTGGATGCTATTAAAGTTGAAAAGGTATGCAATTTCAAGCAGTACATATATTTTTTCTGTCAAAATGAAAAAAAAATCATTTAGTGAGAAAATATGAAGTACTTTATTGACACATATCATTTCCAGGTGACATAAGAATAATTATGTATATATATTCATACTAACTTTCTGCTTAAGGGCCATTGCTATAAATTATTGTCAATTGTGCTGAAGTGTTGTTTTTTTTGTATCTGTGCAAAGCTGGCAGTCCAAAAGACTGCCACCCGACTTTATCAGTGTTGTGTCCAGACTTGGCCTGCTGGCTGCCAAGGCCGAACACCGCCGTGACGCAGACAGAGCAGAGACAAGGCGATATGACCTGCGTCAACTAATTTTCATTTATTCTATAATCATATATTGTGTCTAACCACGCCCCCTCCAGCTCAATGCGGACCTGAGACTGAGTGGGGGCAGCCTGTTCTCACGTCCGCTTTCCCACAATATAAACAGCTTGCCTGCCCAAAGACGTCATACCACCTAGGGCTTTTATAGAGTGCACAACTGCGCACAGAACAAGGAGACGAAGCAGAAGAACGAGGAAATTACAGACATGGCGGCCGAAATGATATACTCATCATGAACGGAGAAGTTGAACAGGACAATACTGCCATCTAATGGATAGCCACTGGAACACTGAAATTCAAGTTTGTTTGTTTTTTTATCTATGTAAATAAAAAAAAATTATATATATATATATATATATATATATATATATATATATATATATATATATATATATATATATATATATATATATATATATATATATATATATATATATATATAAATATATATATATATATATATATATATATATATATATATATATATATATATATATATATATATGTATATATATATACACTACCGTTCAAACGTTTGGGGTCACATTGAAATGTCCTTATTTTTGAAGGAAAAGCACTGTACTTTTCAATGAAGATGACTTTAAACTAGTCTTAACTTTAAAGAAATACACTCTATACATTGCTAATGTGGTAAATGACTATTCTAGCTGCAAATGTCTGCTTTTTGGTGCAATATCTACATAGGTGTATAGAGGCCCATTTCCAGCAACTATCACTCCAGTGTTCTAATGGTACAATGTGTTTGCTCATTAGCTCAGAAGGCTAATTGATGATTAGAAAACCCTTGTGCAATCATGTTCACACATCTGAAAACAGTTTAGCTCGTTACAGAAGCTACAAAACTGACCTTCCTTTGAGGAGATTGAGTTTCTGGAGCATCACATTTGTGGGGTCAATTAAACGCTCAAAATGGCCAGAAAAAGAGAACTTTCATCTGAAACTCCACAGTCTATTCTTGTTCTTAGAAATGAAGGTTATTCCACAAAATTGTTTGGGTGACCCCAAACTTTTGAACGGTAGTGTATATATAGCTAGAATTTACTGAAAGTCAAGTATTTCATACATATATAACACACACACAGGGCAGCTGTGGTTACGAAAGTAGCTTACCACCACCAGGTGTGTATGAATGATGGGTTTTTAACATGTAAAGCGACTTTGGGTACTTAGAAAAGCGCTATATAAATCCCAGGTATTATTATTATTATTATTATATATATATATATATATATATATATATATATATATATATATATATATATATATATATATATATATATATATATATATATATATATATATATATATATATATATATATATATATATATATGAAATACTGGAGTTGGTCAATTCTAGCTGTAAATAACCACGCCCCCCAACCGACGCAGGGAAAGAGGAGAGGACCACAAAAATACCAGTATTGCTGGAGAAATAATGTCCAAAAGGAGCCGCGGCTCCAGCTGGTTGAGCGGATCCGTTCACCAGCGGCCAGCCAGAATCTCAGCCAAGAGGTTTTGTGCATGTTTAATGAGGGGACACAAAGTCCATCTGCAGCTCAGTCTGCTTCGCCGCTTTGATACAGCGAGCGCTCCATCTTAACGCGTCCCCAAAGAGGAGTGTGGAATTGTAGTACTAACACAACACCAACATTTGGAGCGGGGAGACAACTGCAAATGTTCATGTTGTGGCCCTCTGGAGCCGTGCAGGCAAAGGTCACGGGTGTTAGGAAGTGACTTTTTACTTGACTCGTTATGACACATGACAGGGTGTGCTATAACCGTGACTGCGAGGGTTCCCTCCCGCCTCCACAGACATGCACCTGGGGACTATATTGGCCCCAGTGTGTGAATGTTGTCGAAATTGTCTAAATTGGCCCTAGTGTGTGAATGTTGTCTAAATTGTCTAAATTGGCCCTAGTGTGTGAATGTTGTCGAAATTGGCCCTATTGTGTGAATGTTGTCGAAATTGGCCCTAGTGTGTGAATGTTGTCGAAATTGTCTAAATTGGCCCTAGTGTGTAAATGTTGTCGAAATTGGCCCTATTGTGTGAATGTTGTCGAAATTGTCTAAATTGGCCCTAGTGTGTGAATGTTGTCGAAATTGTCTAAATTGGCCCTAGTGTGTGAATGTTGTCTAAATTGTCTAAATTGGCCCTAGTGTGTGAATGTTGTCGAAATTGGCCCTATTGTGTGAATGTTGTCGAAATTGGCCCTATTGTGGGAATGTTGTCGAAATTGTCTAAATTGGCCCTAGTGTGTGAATGTTGTCGAAATTGGCCCTATTGTGTGAATGTTGTCGAAATTGTCTAAATTGGCCCTAGTGTGTGAATGTTGTCTAAATTGGCCCTAGTGTGTGAATGTTGTCGAAATTGTCTAAATTGGCCCTAGTGTGTGAATGTTGTCTAAATTGTCTAAATTTGCCCTACTGTGTGTGAATGTTGTCGAAATTGTCTAAATTGGCCCTAGTGTGTGAATGTTGTCTAAATCATCTAAATTGGCCCTACTGTGTGTGAATGCTGTCTAAATCTTTTAAATTGGCCCTAGTGTGTGAATGTTGTCGAAATTGTCTAAATTGGCCCTAGTGTGTGAAAATTGTCTAAATTGTCTAAATTGGCCCTAGTGTGTGAATGTTGTCTAAATCATCTAAATTGGCCCTACTGTGTGTGAATGCTGTCTAAATCTTTTAAATTGGCCCTAGTGTGTGAATGTTGTCGAAATCGTCTAAATTGGCCCTAGTGTGTGAATGTTGTCGAAATTGTCTAAATTGGCCCTAGTGTGTGAATGTTGTCTAAATCATCTAAATTGGCCCTAGTGTGTGTGAATGTTGTCTAAATCGTCTAAATTGGCCCTACTGTGTGTGAATGTTGTCTAAATCGTCTAAATTGGCCCTAGTGTGTGAATGTTGTCTAAATCATCTAAATTGGCCCTACTGTGTGTGAATGTTGTCGAAAGTGTCTAAATTGGCCCTAGTGTGTGAATGTTGTCTAAATCATCTAAATTGGCCTTACTGTGTGTGAATGTTGTCTAAATCGTCTAAATTGGCCCCAGTGTGTGAATGTTGTCTAAATCATCTAAATTGGCCCTACTGTGTGTGAATGTTGTCGAATGTGTCTAAATTGGCCCTAGTGTGTGAATGTTGTCTAAATTGTCTAAATTGGCCCTAGTGTGTGAATGTTGTCGAAAGTGTCTAAATTGGCCCTAGTGTGTGAATGTTGTCGAAAGTGTCTAAATTGGCCCTAGTGTGTGAATGTTGTCTAAATTGTCTAAATTGGCCCTAGTGTGTGAATGTTGTCTAAATCATCTAAATTGGCCCTAGTGTGTGTGAATGTTGTCTAAATCGTCTAAATTGGCCCTACTGTGTGTGAATGTTGTCTAAATCGTCTAAATTGGCCCTAGTGTGTGAATGTTGTCTAAATCATCTAAATTGGCCCTACTGTGTGTGAATGTTGTCGAAAGTGTCTAAATTGGCCCTAGTGTGTGAATGTTGTCTAAATCATCTAAATTGGCCTTACTGTGTGTGAATGTTGTCTAAATCGTCTAAATTGGCCCTAGTGTGTGAATGTTGTCTAAATCATCTAAATTAGCCCTACTGTGTGTGAATGTTGTCGAAAGTGTCTAAATTGGCCCTAGTGTGTGAATGTTGTCTCAATTGTCTAAATTGGCCCTAGTGTGTGAATGTTGTCGAAAGTGTCTAAATTGGCCCTAGTGTGTGAATGTTGTCGAAAGTGTCTAAATTGGCCCTAGTGTGTGAATGTTGTCTAAATTGTCTAAATTGGCCCTAGTGTGTGAATGTTGTCGAAATTGGACCTGTTGTGTGAATGTTGTCGAAATTGTCTAAATTGGCCGTAGTGTGTGAATGTTGTCGAAATTGTCTAAATTGGCCCTAGTGTGTGAATGTTGTCTAAATTGTCTAAATTGGCCCTAGTGTGTGAATGTTGTCGAAATTGGCCCTATTGTGTGAATGTTGTCGAAATTGTCTAAATTGGCCCTAGTGTGTGAATGTTGTCTAAATTGTCTAAATTGGCCCTAGTGTGTGAATGTTGTCTAAATTGTCTAAATTGGCCCTACTGTGTGTGAATGTTGTCTAAATTGTCTAAATTGGCCCTAGTGTGTGAATGTTGTCTAAATTGGCCCTAGTGTGTGAATGTTGTCTAAATTGGCCCTAGTGTGTGAATGTTGTCGAAATTGTCTAAATTGGCCCTTCTGTGTAAATGTTGTCTAAATTGTCTAAATTGGCCCTAGTGTGTGAATGTTGTCTAAATTGTCTAAATTTGCCCTAGTGTGTGAATGTTGTCTAAATTGGCCCTAGTGTGTGAATGTTGTCTAAATTGTCTAAATTGGCCCGAGTGTGTCAATGTTGTCTAAATTGTCTAAATTGGCCCTAGTGTGTGAATGTTGTCTAAAATGTCTAAATTGGCCCTACTGTGTGTGAATGTTGTCTAAATTGTCTAAATTGGCCCCAGTGTGTGAATGTTGTCTATCTGTGTTGGCCTTATCTGTGTTGTCTATCTGTGTTGGCCCTACTAAATTGGCACTAATGTTGTCTAAATTGTCTAAATTGGCCCTACTGTGTGTGAATGTTGTCTAAATTGTCTAAATTGGCCCTACTGTGTGAATGTTTTCTAAATTGTCTAAATTGGCCCTAGTGTGTGAATGCTGTCTAAATTGTCTAAATTGGCCCTAGTGCGTGAATGTCGTCTAAATTGTCTAAATTGGCCCTAGTGTGTGAATGTCGTCTAAATTGTCTAAATTGGCCCTACTGTGTGTGAATGTTGTCTAAATTGTCTAAATTGGCCCTAGTGTGTGAATGTCGTCTAAATTGTCTAAATTGACCCTAGTGTGTGAATGTTTTCTAAATTGTCTAAATTGGCCCTTTTTTGTGTGAATGTTGTCTAAATTGTCTAAATTGGCCCTAGTGTGTGAATGTTGTCTAAATTGTCTAAATTGGCCCTAGTGTCGTCTAAATTGTCTAAATTGGCCCTAGTGTGTGAATGTTGTCTAAATTGTCTAAATTGGCCCTAGTGTATCAATGTTGTCTAAATTGTCTAAATTGGCCCTAGTGTGTGAATGTTGTCTAAATTGTCTAAATTGGCCCTTTTTTGTGTGAATGTTGTCTAAATTGTCTAAATTGGCCCTACTGTGTGTGAATGTTGTCTAAATTGTCTAAATTGGCCCTAGTGTGTGAATGTTGTCTAAATTGTCTAAATTGGCCCTAGTGCGTGAATGTCGTCTAAATTGTCAATTTTTTTGTTGTTCTTTTAAAATAGTGACATTTTTTTGAGTAAAATTATGAGTTTTGGCATCATTTTGCCAAGTAAAATTCCTATTATTATTATAATATTGCCAAAATGTTAAAGTTTTCTTATAAAATTTGGACTTTTGTCGAGTAAAATGACGACTCTTTTCATAAAATTGCCAAAATGTTAAGTTTTTTCTTGTAAAATTGCGACTGTTTTTGGGTAAAATTCCAACTTTTATCACAACATTGCACAAATGTTCAGTTTTTCTTGTAAAATTACGACTTTTATTACAACACTGCCGAAATTCTAAGTTTTTCTTGTGAAATTGTGACCTTTTTCTTGTGAAATTCCAACTCATTTTTCACAACAAGCTTTTTTATATTGACATAGTACGTATATATTATTAATGTTGTCAATACAAATAATCTTTATATATCTAGAAAAGGTGGTCCTAAAGAGGGAGGCATTTTTAGGAAGTCTCAAGAAGGTAAAAAATACATGAGTGTGTGTGTGTGTGTGTGTGTGTGTGTGTGTGTGTGTGTGTGTGTGTGTGTGTGTGTGTGTGTGTGTGTGTGTGTGTGTGTGTGTGTGTGTGTGTGTGTGTGTGTGTGTGTGTGTGTGTGTGTGTGTGTGTGTGTGTGTGTGTGTGTGTGTGTGTGTGTGTGTGTGTGTGTGTGTGCGTGCGCGCACTCTGATCCCACAACAGCGCCGAGTGGAATGTGGAGCATCCGTATTTAGCTTAGGTATGAGAAAAAAGAAAAATTGGGAGTTAATCACCCAGGATGCGATGCAGACATTCCAACATCTGTTAGCGGCGGCTCGTATGAAAACTTACTTTGCCTCTCAAATAAACAGAGGGGACAGTTCAATGACTTTACCACCTTTGAGCGAAAAAAGGAATGTGGAAAAATGGAGGGAGCCATTTTTAGCTGCTTAATTTTCTTTAAATATCACATAATGTATTAGTAAAAAAAAAAAAATTAAAAACATCACCTATGGTCCGAAAGATACGGTACATGAAAATAAAGAATGTGGGATTTACAATATTAACTATGAATGATAAAACACTGAATATTGACAATAGTTGGTAGGCCACAAGAAGTGTTTGCATGAAGCGAACAATCAATTGTGATGGCAAAACATGATAAGTGATGAGACTTTCTAAGGTCCCATACACATTCTTTATTTTCATGTACCGTATCTTCCGGACCATAGGGCGCACCGTAATATAAGGCATACTGCCAATGATTGGTCTATTTTTGATGTTTTTTCATATATTAGGCGACCTATGTATGGGACCTTAGGAAGTCTCATCACTTATCATGTTTTTCCATCACAATTGATTGTTCGCTTCATGCAAACACTTCTTGTGACCTACCAACTATTGTCAATATTCAGTGTTTTATCGTTCATAGTTAATAATGTAAATCCCACATTCTTTATTTTCATGTACCGTATCTTCCGGACCATAGGGCGCACCGTATTATAAGGTGCACTGCCGATGAATGGTTTATTTTTGATGTTTTTTCATATATTAGGCGACCTATGTATGGGACCTTAGGAAGTCTCATCACTTATCATGTTTTTCAATCACAGTTGATTGTTCACTTTATGCAAACACTTCTTGTGACCTACCAACTATTGTCAATATTCAGTGTTTTATCGTTCAAAGTTAATAATGTAAATCCCACATTCTTTATTTTCATGTACCGTATCTTCCGGACCATAGGGCGCACGCACCGTATTATAAGGCATACTGCCGATGAATGGTCTATTTTTGATGTTTTTTCATATATTAGGTGACCTATGTATGGGACCTTAGAAAGTCTCATCACTTATCATGTTTTTCAATCACAGTTGATTGTTCACTTTATGCAAACACTTCTTGTGACCTACCAACTATTGTCAATATTCAGTGTTTTATCGTTCATAGTTAATATTGTAAATCCCACATTCTTTATTTTCATGTACCGTATCTTCCGGACCATAGGGCGCATTGGATTATAAGGCATACTGCCGATGAATGGTTTATTTTTTATGTGTTTTCATATATTAGGCGACCTATGTATGGGACCTTAGAAAGTCTCATCACTTATCATGTTTTTCAATCACAATTGATTGTTCGCTTTATGCAAACACTTCTTGTGACCTACCAACTATTGTCAATATTCAGTGTTTTATCGTTCATAGTTAATATTGTAAATCCCACATTCTTTATTTTCATGGACCGTATCTTCCGGACCATAGGGCGCATTGGATTATAAAACATACTGCCGATGAATGGTCTATTTTTGATGTTTTTTCATATATTAGGCGACCTATGTATGGGACCTTAGGAAGTCTCATCACTTATCATGTTTTTCCATCACAATTGATTGTTCACTTTATGCAAACACTTTTTGTGACCTACCAACTATTGTCAATATTCAGTGTTTTATCGTTCATAGTTAATATTGTGAATCCCACATTCTTTATTTTCATGGACCGTATCTTCCGGACCATAGGGCGCACCGTATTATAAGGCATACTGCCGATGAACGGTATATTTTTTATGTTTTTTCATATATTAGGCGACCTATGTATGGGACCTTAGAAAGTCTCATCACTTATCATGTTTTTCAATCACAGTTGATTGTTCGCTTTATGCAAACACTTCTTGTGACCTACCAACTATTGTCAATATTCAGTGTTTTATCGTTCATAATTAATATTGTGAACCCCACATTCTTTATTTTCATGTACAGTATCTTCCGGACCATAGGGCGCACCGGATTATAAGGCATACTGCCGATGAATGGTTTATTTTTTATGTTTTTTCATATATTAGGCGACATACGTATGGGACCTTAGGAAGTCTCATCACTTATCATGTTTTTCCATCACAATTGATTGTTCACTTTATGCAAACACTTCTTGTGGCCTACCAACTATTGTCAATATTCAGTGTTTTATCGTTCATAGTTAATATTGTGAATCCCACATTCTTTATTTTCATGTACCGTATCTTCCGGACCATAGGGCGCACAGGATCATAAGGCATACTGCAGATGAATGGTATATTTTTGATGTTTTTTCATATATTAGGTGACATATGTATGGGACCTTAGAAAGTCTCATCACTTATCATGTTTTTCCATCACAATTGATTGTTCGCTTTATGCAAACACTTCTTGTGACCTACCAACTATTGTCAATATTTAGTGTTTTATCGTTCATAGTTAATATTGTAAATCCCACATTCTTTATTTTCATGTACCGTATCTTCCGGACCATAGGGCGCACCGTATTATAAGTTGCACTGCCGATGAATGGTTTATTTTTGATGTTTTTTTCATATATTAGGTGACCTATGTATGGGACCTTAGAAAGTCTCATCACTTATCATGTTTTTCAATCACAATTGATTGTTCGCTTTATGCAAACACTTCTTGTGGCCTACCAACTATTGTCAATATTCAGTGTTTTATCGTTCATAGTTAATGTTGTAAATCCCACATTCTTTATTTTCATGGACCGTATCTTCCGGACCATAGGGTGCACCGTATTTTAAGGTGCACTGCCGACGATTGGTCTATTTTTGATGAATTTTCATATATTAGGCGACTTATGTATGGGACCTTAGAAAGTCTCATCACTTATCATGTTTTTCCATCACAATTGATTGTTCACTTTATGCAAACACTTCTTGTGGCCTACCAACTATTGTCAATATTCAGTGTTTTATCGTTCATAGTTAATATCGTGAATCCCACATTCTTTATTTTCATGTACCGTATCTTCCGGACCATAGGGCGTACCGTATTATAAGGCATACTGCCTATGAATGGTATATTTTTGATGTTTTTTTTCATATATTAGGCGACCTATGTATGGGACCTTAGAGAGTCTCATCACTTATCATGTTTTTCCATCACAATTGATTGCTCGGTTTTATGCAAACACTTCTTGTGACCTACCAACTATTGTCAATATTCAGTGTTTTATCGTTCATAGTTAATATTGTAAATCCCACATTCTTTATTTTCATGGACTGTATCTTCCGGACCATAGGGCGCACCGTATTATAAGGCATACTGCCGATTAATGGTTTATTTTTGATGTTTTTTTCATATATTAGGCGACCTATGTATGGGACCTTAGAAAGTCTCATCACTTATCATGTTTTTCCATCACAGTTGATTGTTCGCTTTATGCAAGCACTTCTTGTGACCTACCAACTATTGTCAATATTCAGTGTTTTATCGTTCATAGTTAATATTGTCAATCCCACATTCTTTATTTTCATGTACCGTATCTTCCGGACCATAGGGCGCACCGTATTATAAGGCATACTGCCAACGATTGGTCTATTTTTGATGTTTTTTCATATATTAGGTGACTTATGTATGGGACCTTAGAAAGTCTCATCACGTATCATGTTTTTCCATCACAATTGATTGTTCACTTTATGAAACACTTCTTGTGACCTACCAACTATTGTCAATATTCAGTGTTTTATCGTTCATAGTTAATATCGTGAATCCCACATTCTTTATTTTCATGTACCGTATCTTCCGGACCATAGGGCGTACCGTATTATAAGGCATACTGCCTATGAATGGTATATTTTTGATGTTTTTTTTCATATATTAGGCGACCTATGTATGGGACCTTAGAGAGTCTCATCACTTATCATGTTTTTCCATCACAATTGATTGCTCGGTTTTAAGCAAACACTTCTTGTGACCTACCAACTATTGTCAATATTCAGTGTTTTATCGTTCATAGTTAATATTGTAAATCCCACATTCTTTATTTTCATGGACTGTATCTTCCGGACCATAGGGCGCACCGTATTATAAGGCATACTGCCGATTAATGGTTTATTTTTGATGTTTTTTTCATATATTAGGCGACCTATGTATGGGACCTTAGAAAGTCTCATCACTTATCATGTTTTTCCATCACAGTTGATTGTTCGCTTTATGCAAGCACTTCTTGTGACCTACCAACTATTGTCAATATTCAGTGTTTTATCGTTCATAGTTAATATTGTCAATCCCACATTCTTTATTTTCATGTACCGTATCTTCCGGACCATAGGGCGCACCGTATTATAAGGCATACTGCCAACGATTGGTCTATTTTTGATGTTTTTTCATATATTAGGTGACTTATGTATGGGACCTTAGAAAGTCTCATCACTTATCATGTTTTTCCATCACAATTGATTGTTCACTTTATGCAAACACTTCTTGTGACCTACCAACTATTGTCAATATTCAGTGTTTTATCGTTCATAGTTAATATTGTAAATCCCACATTCTTTATTTTCATGTACCGTATCTTCCGGACCATAGGGCGCACCGTATTATGAGGCATACTGCAGATGAATAGTATATTTTTGATGTTTTTTTCATATATTAGGCGACATATGTATGGGACCTTAGAAAGTCTCATCACTTATCATGTTTTTCAATCACAGTTGATTGTTCACTTTATGCAAATACTTCTTGTGACCTACCAACTATTGTCAATATTCAGTGTTTTATCGTTCATAATTAATATCGTGAATCCCACATTCTTTATTTTCATGGACCGTATCTTCCGGACCATAGGGCGCACCGTATTATAAGGCGCACTGCCGATGAATGGTATATTTTTGATGTTTTTTTCATATATTAGGCGACCTATGTATGGGACCTTAGAAAGTCTCATCACTTATCATGTTTTTCCATCACAATTGATTGTTCACTTTATGCAAACACTTCTTGTGGCCTACCAACTATTGTCAATATTCAGTGTTTTATCGTTCATAGTTAATATTGTAAATCCCACATTCTTTATTTTCATGGACTGTATCTTCCGGACCATAGGGTGCACCGTATTATAAGGCATACTGCCGATGAATGGTATATTTTTGATGTTTTTTTCATATATTAGGCGACCTATGTATGGGACCTTAGAAAGTCTCATCACTTATCATGTTTTTCCATCACAATTGATTGTTCGCTTTATGCAAACACTTCTTGTGACCTACCAACTATTTAAAAAGTGTACACAAAACCAAATCCAGCCTTCATTACCAAAGAAACCCATTAGTTTCCCCCCCCAAAAACCCTCTCACTTCCCATTAGGACAAAAACCCGCACCGAGAAGTGAGGAGATAATGAAAACGTCTTGACTCCGTAATAATAACAATAATAAAAGAGGGGAAGAATCCTTCGGGAGGGTACGTTCATCTTTAATGTATTTCCACTTGTTCTCGGAGGCTCTGAGGACCGACACTGAAGAACAGACGGAATGGGAAAAAAAAAAAAAAAAAAGGATGGGGGGGGTAAAAAGAAAAGGGCAACTTTGTGAAAGATTGATGAGCAGACAGGACTGTTGCCAAGCAATAAAAAAAACTAATCCATCCCGTCGTCACGACAACGGACAACTTTTTCCCCCAGAAGTACAAAAAAAAAGTCGAATCCCTCCACCGCCTCCCGATCTCATTTGTTTTCATTTTCGTCATCCAGTCCCCTTCGCCCCTCGCCTGTCCGTCCGTCCGTCCGTCCGTCCGTTCGTCTTTTGTTTGGTTAATTTGCTCCGATCAATCTGCTCTCTTTCCCCAAAATGTCCACGCTCATCTCCTGTGTCATTTCCCCCCAGACTACACAATCTCGTCACCTTCATTTTGCCTCCCTAACTTGCCCTGCTCTCTGCATCCTGAGCTGCACCATTTTTGGTCGACTTCTTGGCCGGTCACAGAACGCCCCCTGCTGGCAGAGGGTGGAATTACATGATCTGATGCTGCTGAAGCTCTTGTCTTCTGTGGCAGTGGTCCCCAACCAACGGGCCGCGGCCCAGTACCGATTGGTACCGGCAGGGCCGGCCCGAGGCATAGGCCGTATAGGCAAATGCTAAGGGCGCCGTCCATCAGGGGGCGCCACGCCAGTGCCACAAATGTTGGAGAAGTTGGTACTATTATTTCTAAATACAAAAAATAATCCCACATTAATTAAAATGCAAAGTAAAGCCTATTTAATAGAAATATTATTTGTTAAAACATTACACCCCCCACCAACCCCCCCCCCCCCTTCCCCCCGCACGGTGCGTCCCCTCCCTTCCCGTATCATGACTCTTTTTGGACGACACCACTTAAAAAAATCAACACAGGATGTCAAAACGGCCAAAACTGTCAGGTGCCCAGGGAAGAAAAAATAGAAAAAAAGAGGAGGAGAAACGAGAAAAAGACAGAGGTAGCAGGTAGGTAACGTTAGCCTACATGAAATTATTTGTCTGTTACAGAATGTGATAGTAACCTGGCTTTTTAGCATTAAGCTAATGTTACATGATTCGGCAATTGCTCATCAATAAATAGCTAGTTCTGTTTTAACGTCGGGTTAATATTGTGGAGGGGGCTAAATTGTTATGGAAAATAATAATGTAACGTTAGGTAATTACAGTACTCCCACCCTACATTCCTCTGTGTTTTTTTTTTACATTGTTATTGCCTTCTGGTTAGCTAATATTTGCCCTGCAGGTAATAGTCACTTTTCCACCCCTTTATATGTTAGGTTTAGTTGTAAGCCTAGTTGTTAAAGTGCACATCATTAGTGTTAATTAAGCAATATCACATGAGAGGGAATGCTGTTTTTTAATTTGAGCACTGCTGTGATTCGGTTAAAGATAATCATAACATAACATTCTCATATAATATGTTAATTTGCTTTATTTAAGTAAAAAAAAAAAGGTCAAAGACAAAGCTATTCGGTTTCTTGTGAGTATATACACTTCACTGCCGATGTGGGGGGGCGCCACCTAAAATCTTGCCTAGGGCGCCAGATTGGTTAGGGCCAGGCCTGGGTACCGGGCCACGCAAGAAATTTAATTATTATTATTATTATTATTATTTTTTTTTTTTTTTTTTTTTTTTTAATTAAATCAACATAAAAAACACAATATATACATTATATATCAATATAGATCAATACAGTCTGCAGGGATACAGTCCGTAAGCACACATGATTGTATTTCTTTATGGAAAAAAAATAAAATAAAAAAATAAATCCCCCCCGCCGGTCCGAGGGACACATTTTCAAGCGTTGACCGGTCCCCAGATACAAAAAGGTTGGGGACCACTGTTCTATGGGGTCCCTCAGGCGTGAAATCAACCTGGCGTTTGACTCCATTGTGACACGGCTGCTGGTCTAGGGGACACTTTTAGCCGATCTATCCATCTATTTATATATCTATCCATCCATCCATCTGAATATAAAGACAGTTTTCCAAAGGTATTCAACCACAATGGACAGCTCAATACCAAACTATCGATACTCTGAGACCAAGGTTTCCAATACCCGATGATGAAGTATTGATCCTGATATTTCAACATTTTGACATCAATCAATCAATCAATCAATGTTTATTTATATAGCCCTAAATCACAAGTGTCTCAAAGGGCTGCACAAGCCACAACGACATCCTCGGTACAGAGCCCACATACGGGCAAGGAAAAACTCACCCCAGTGGGACGTCGGTGTGAATATATGAGAAACCTTGGAGAGGACCGCATATGTGGGTAACCCCCCCACACGGTCCTTGGCAGAGAGGGGCCTTGATCCAGTGGCATGGATCCATGACGACTGGAGACCACCCTCTGTTGCAGCCTTCATCCGCCTTCAGTGCCGTTGTGACATGCAGTGTCATCCTCCGCCACTTCCACCATTGAGGTCTTTGAAATGCTATTTAACCCATAGCTGGGACCCTGACAGGTACTACCACCCCGGGTCAGAGTGGACCTGGGAGCAATGATGACTGAGGGGTAACTCCACCTTCCCCAAGACTCCAGAACTCCCGAACTGAAGCCTCATCACCGGGTGCAGTTTTGAGTCATACCCAGGACCATATCGGCGAGATAGGCTGGAGCTAAACCGTGTAGTATTTTATACGTAAGTAGTAAAACCTTAAAGTCGCATCTTAAGTGCACAGGAAGCCAGTGCAAGTGAGCCAGTATAGGCGTAATATGATCAAACTTTCTTGTTTTTGTCAAAAGTCTAGCAGCCGCATTTTGTACCAACTGTAATCTTTTAATGCTAGACATAGGGAGGCCCGAAAATAAAACGTTACAGTAATCGAGACGAGATGTAACGAACGCATGGATAATGATCTCAGCATCGCTTGTGGACAAAATGGAACGAATTTTAGCGATATTACGGAGATGAAAGAAGGCCGTTTTAGTAACACTCTTAATGTATGACTCAAACGAGAGAGTTGGGTGGAAGATAATACCCAGATTCTTTACCGAGTCGCCTTGTGTAATTGTTTGGTTGTCAAATGTTAAGGTGGTATTATTAAATAGATGTTGGTGTCTAGCAGGACCGATAATCAGCATTTCCGTTTTCTTAGCATTGAGTTGCAAAAAGTTAGCGGACATCCATTGTTTAATTTCATTAAGACACGCCTCCAGCTGACTACAGTCCGGCGTGTTGGTCAGCTTTAGGGGCATGTAGAGTTGAGTGTCATCAGCATAACAGTGAAAGCTAACACCGTATTTGCGTATGATGTCACCTAGCGGCAGCATGTAAATGCTAAAGAGTGCAGGGCCAAGAACCGAACCCTGAGGAACTCCGCACGTTACCTTGACATAGTTAATCTTTTTTAAACTAAAAAAGATTTTGTGATGATGAAAAATATTGATTTAATCATAGTAGTATTGACTAGATACTCTCCTGTACTTGGTATCATTACAGTGTCTCTGTTTACTAACAAGACATCATGGCGGAGCCGTAGTCGAGTTTCTTAACATGGAGATATTCTCACTACTTTTCTTTTGTCGAGCACAAAGAAAAGAACATTTTAGTTAAATGTAAGTTGTGTCTTGGATCAAAGATCCTATCTAATGCCCAAAACAGCAATTCAAATCTGCTGAAACACCTACAAAAGCAACATGCTTCAACGAAGCTAGTAAAGAGAGAGACACTTCACCTCCACCTCCACCTCCACCTCCACCTAAGGATTTTAACAGAGGCATTGCTCGCCAGGACAACATTGATAGAGCCATTGCAGCGTATTATGGTAGAAGACATGCAGGCTATTTCTACAGTGGACTCACCCGCTTTCAGGCAGCTATAGACAGAAATCCCCATATGTAAGAAAAGAGGAAATAATCAATATTGTGAAAAAAATTTATATCCAGAACCTCAACTAATTGTATGGCATCAGAGGGTTGGTATTAAACTGGGTAAGAAGCTACTTAACCAACAAGAAGCAATACGCGAAGATAGGAGAACGAACGTCTACAGACCTGAAAATACCTTGTGCCATACCTCAGGGATCAATACTGGGTTGTATTTTTTCTCTAAAATTGTCTTTCTGAAAGTTATAAGAAGCAAAGTAAAAAAAAGAAATGAATTTATTTAAACAAGTGAAGACCAAGTCTTTAAAATATTTTCTTGGATTTTCAAATTCTATTTGATTTTTGTCTCTCTTAGAATTAAAAATGTCCAGCAAAGCGAGACCAGCTTGCTAGTAAATAAATACAATTTAAAAAATAGAGGCAGCTCACTGGTAAGTGCTGCTATTTGAGCTATTTTTAGAACAGGCCGGCGGGCGACTCATCTGGTCCTTACGGGCGACCTGGTGCCGCGGGCACCGCGTTGGTGACCCCTGAAGTAGGACATCACTGAAGGCCTAGGTGGGAAACGCACAGCCCGCCACTGGCAAAAGGAGATGTCAAGTGTTAGGTTTTTGATTCAAAGAAATGCAAGCAATTAAATTTTAATGGCTGAAGTGTGCAGTGACAGCTTGTTTGCTCGCCACTGCGCCGCCGCTCCGACTCAACCCCTGGGAAGGTAATTAAGGTGCAGTCAACACTGGGTGGCGTACGGTATAACGCACGAAAAAAAAGTCTTGGTGTGGCGCCGGCTAAAACTGTTGGGAAGACGCGGCGGCTTTTGTGTATTCAGACGCGTGTCATCCCCAGGCGGCCGCTTATGTGAGATAATGAGGTCCTATGTGGTAGCTGGAGGAGGTAGCTGATGGAGTGGGAGTGCACCGATTCAATCTCGCCGCATTCCTTCTTCGTCCTCTCCGGCATTGTGAAGCACCCGAGCCGTTATCCCCCCCCCCCCCACATCGGCTCGCCAGGGAACTAACAGAGTGCTCTAGCCATCTCTTTCGCATTTGTCGAGCACATATTCATTGCCATCGATTTATGTGCCGGGTCATAAACCTCCGCTGGCATTTATGCATTCCATCAGTGCATTGAAGAAGCGGAGAGTTTGGAGCGGGTGGGGTCACGCGGCGGACCCCGCGGGCCGTTTCTCTTTGCATTAAGTGCTCCCTTTGAAAGCCGTGCCAGTTCGGCCAACGCCGCAGCCAAGTTTTCATTTACGGTGTTGATTAATTTACCCGGTGTCATTGAATTAATTGACATTTGCTGTAGTTAGTTACGACCCGGGTGGCACGGTGCTTTAGCGCTTTGCTCCGTGTAATGAAAATATGTTGTCAGTATCCACAATTTCCTGCACTTCCCATGAATATTTTTAAGTTGGGAGTAGGGATGTCCGATAATGGCTTTTTGCCAATATCCGATATTCCGATATTGTCCAACTCTTTAATTACCGATACCGATATCAACCGATACCGATATCAACCGATATATGCAGTCGTGGAATTAACACATTATTATGCCTAATTTGGACAACCAGGTATGGTGAAGATAAGGTACTTTTTTAAAAAAATAATAAAATAAGACAACTAAATTAAAAACATTTTCTTGAATAAAAAAGAAAGTAAAACAATATAAAAACAGTTACATAGAAACTAGTAATGAATGAAAATGAGTCAAATTAACTGTTAAAGGTTAGTACTATTAGTGGAGCAGCAGCACGCACAACCATGTGTGCTTACGGACTGTATTCCTTGCAGACTGTATTGATATATATTGATATATAATGTAGGAACCAGAATATTGATAACAGAAAGAAATGGGGGGAGGGAGGTTTTTTGGGTTGGTGCACTAATTGTAAGTGTATCTTGTGTTTTTTATGTTGATTTAATTTTAAAAAAAAAAAAAAAAAAAAAAAAAAAAAACGATACAGATAATAAAAAAAAACGATGCCGATAATTTACGATATTACATTTTAACGCATTTATCGGCCGATATAATCGGACATCCCTAGTTGGGAGTTGTGGAACTTTGAGAATTGCCCCATTCTTTTCAATGGGAATTTCATGGTAATGTGGGAATTACGGGAAAAGCGGGAATTTTTTGGGGAAATGCAAAAATAAAAATTTTTTTGAATGACTTAATGATTGGCGTTGGAATTTTTTTAAATCAGTCTACAAATGTTGAAGTAGTAACATTTTTTAAGGCCTACTGAAAGCCACTACTAGCGACCACCCAGTCTGATAGTTTATATATCAACATACTTGCCAACCTGGAGACCTCCAATATCGGGAGGTGGGGGGCGTGTTTGGGGTGGGGGCGTGGTTGGGGCGTGGCTAAGGGCGTGGTTAAGAGGAGAGTATATTTACAGCTAGAATTCACCAAATCAAGTATTTCATATATATATTTTTTATTTTATTTTATTATACATATAAATAAAAGACATACTTGAATTTCAGTGTTCTGCAGGCTATCCAGTAGGTGGCAGTATTGTCCTGTTTAAGAGCGTCACAACATTGCTGTTTACGGCAGACGAACTGCTTTACGGTAGACTAAACGTGACTGCTGTTGTTGTGTGTTGTTACCGCGCTGGGAGGACGTTCATGAAACTGCCTAACAATAAACCCACATAAGAAACCAAGAACTCTCTCTCCTTGTTGTGCACTCTACTCTCTAAAAGCCGTAGATGTTATGACGTCATTGGGCAGGCAAGCTGCTGGGAAAGCGGACGTGAGAACGGCTGTCCCCACTCAGGTGCGCATTGAGCTGGAGGGGGCGTGGCCTCCAGCTCCGGCTGAATACCGGCAGTTTGTCGGGAGAAAATCTCTGCCGGGAGGTTGTCGGGAGAGGCGCTGAATACCGGGATTCTCCCGCTAAAAACGGGAGGGTTGGCAAGTATGTATATCAATGATGAAATCTTAACATTGCAACACATGCCAATACGGCCGGGTTAACTTATAAAGTGCAATTTTAAATCTCCCGCTAAACTTCCGGTTGAAAACGCCTTTGGAGGACGACGTATGCGCGTGACGTAGCCAGTGAAACAGAGGTATGGCTCCCCCATTGAAGCCAGAACAAAATAGGTCTGTTTTCATCTCATTATTCCACAGTATTCTGGACATCTGTGTTGGTGAATCTGTTGCAATTTGTTCATTGCATTATGGAGAAAGAAGCTGAGCAAGCAAAGAAGAAAGTCGGTGCGAAGCGGAGTATTTTGCGAGGGAAGTCAGCAACACAACACAGTCGGCGTTTCATTGTTTACATTCCCGAAAGATGCAGTCAAGATCGAAGAACCCGGACAACAGAGACTCTTACCCGGAGGACTTTGACTTCGATACACAGACGCCTGTAGAGAACTGGGACAACAGAGACTCTTACCAGGATTACTTTGATTTGGATACACAGACGCAGACGCGGTACCGTGAGTACGCAGCTGCGCTTCCAAACATTTGATCGCTTGCCCGTACGTGCGTGTCACGTACGTAACTTTGGGTAAATATATAAGCTTTATGAACCTTGGGTTAGGTGAACGGTCCTTTGGGCTGAGTGATTGTGTGTGTTGTGCAGGTGTTTGAATTGTATTGGCGGGTTATATGGACGGGAGCTAGGAGCTAGGAGCTAGGAGCTAGCATAACAAACACCTAGGTGTTTTTATGCTGGATTAATTTGTGGCATATTAAATATAAGCCTGGTTGTGTTGTGGCTAATAGAGTATATATATGTCTTGTGTTTATTTACTGTTGTAGTCATTCCCAGCTGAATATCAGGTCCCACCCGCCTCTCACAGCATCTTCCCTATCTGAATAGCTTCCACTCCCCACTAGTCCTTCACTTGCACTTTCCTCATCCACAAATCTTTCATCCTCGCTCAAATTAATGGGGAAATCGTTGCTTTCTCGGTCCGAATCGCTCTCACTTCTGGCCGCGATCACTGTAAACAATAGGGAACTTTGCGGAAATGTTCAACTGACTACGTCACGCTACTTCCGGTAGGGGCAAGGCTTTTTTTTGTCACATACCAAAAGTTGCGATCTTTATCGTCGTTGTTCTCTACTAAATCCTTTCAGCAAAAATATGGCAATATGGCGAAATGATCAAGTATGACACATAGAATAGATCTGCTATCCATGTTTAAATTTAAAAAATTCATTTCAGTAGGCCTTTAACTGAGAAATGGTATTATGGAATTCCTGGAATTTCGGGAGAATTTGGAATTTTCCCAGTTCAAAAAGCAACTTTGTTTTTTTGTCCTGATTAAGAGGAATGTTTTAACGGTGGAAAGGTTGAAGTGGGTTGAAAAATGTGGCATGAGTAGTCGCCAGAAAAAAGAGTGAAAATAGGGTTTGGAAAACCGGGAATTCTGGGAAATCCTGGAAAGTTTTTTTACTTGGAGAAGTGATAGTTTGAATGCCCAGGCTGAGTGGGATATGTTGAAGGTGGAAATGTTGGAAGTAAAAAAAAATGTCCGATTCATTTTGAATGGGAAAAATGTCCTGGAAAACCTGGAATTCTGGGAAATCTGGGAATTTTTGGAATTAGTCAAGGGAAAACTGAACATTTTGAAGATGGAGCGGTTTGAATTGGATGAAAAATGTGGAAGGTAGAGCGCGCCACAATCTGGAAAAGAAGATGAAGAAGAGAGAAACCATATGTCTGAATGCTTTGGAGGATTCACACAATTAAGTAAAACCACTAAAATGGTGTTTTATTTCCAGCCTGCTCCAAAACACATTTAAATTCCTAGTTATTGTCCATTTCATTTCATTTTTCACGACCTCCCAGAGAAACTGCCTACCTTTACGGTAGCGCCTGTCAGCGGTGACACTAACTTCACCCCCTCACGCACAAAGGGCCGGGGCGGGGTAGAGAACGCGTCTTCTCCAACTTAACGGATGTCTCCCAGTCAAAACATTGTGTGCCGTGATCCTCGGCGAAGTGACAGCGTTAACCTCCGTTTGCCACATTCCACACTCCACTGATGAGTGACGGCGGCTCGTTCAGGTGGGAAAGTAAAAATAGGAACATTAAAGTCTATTTTCTACCCTATTTTGGCACCCTAAGCGAAAAATGTATGTCAGAGTCGCCTGAGCATAATGATGAGAGTAAAACCAATGATAGCAAGCATCACTGAGCTTAATATGGTCACCATGGCAACCTCTAAGTGTGGTTGATTATTTTATATTGTTGTCCGCTACGATCAAAAGTGTTTGCAACAGTATGATAATAAAAAAAATGTGCATATAAACAGTTTCATCTTATTTCAAATGTATAAACTATAAATAAAACATTTAAGGTGGAACACAATTCGTTTTTAATAGTCAAACTATTACCATCCCGAGTAAAAAAAAAATGTATTTTTTATTTTTTATTATTATTATTATTTTAATCTGTCCTTTCTTCCCCATCGATAACGTGACGTCATCACGTGCACGCTCTTTCAGTCAATTAGTGCACGAGGGGGAAAAAAATGGCGAAATTGTTATGGAAACGTAAAATAGACTCAGAGTGTAGAGTTTTTAAACTGGACAGTGTAAGTAAAAGGCAGTTTGTCTAATCTGCAATTAGACATACAGTATGTATATATACATATACATATATATATATATATATATATATATATATATATATATATATATATATATATATATATATATATATATATATATATATATATATATATATATATATATATATATATATATATATATATATATACACATGTATATATATATATACATGTATGTATATATATATATATATATATATATATATATACACATGTATATATATATATATATATATATATATATATATATATATATATATATATATATATATATATATATATATACACATGTATATATATATACATGTATGTATATATATATATATATATATATATATATATATATATATATATATATATATATATATATATATATATATATATATATATATATATATATATATATATATATATATATATATATATATACACATGTATATATATATACATGTATGTATATATATATATATATATATATATATATATATATATATATATATATATATATATATATATATATATATATATATATATATATACAGTATATATATATATATATATATACATACATGTATATATATATATATACATGTGTGTATATATATATATATATATATATATATATATATATATACTGTATGTATATATACTGTATATATACTGTATATATATATATATAGATATATGTATATATATATATGTATATATATATATATATATATATATATATATATATATATATATATATATATATATATATATATATATATATATATATATATATATATATATACTGTATATATATATACTGTATATATACTGTATATATATATATATATATATATATATATATATATATATATATATATATATATATATATATATATATATATATATATATATATATATATATATATATATATATATATACAGTATATATATATATATATACATATATATATATATATATATATATATATATATATATATATATATATATATATATATATATATATATATATATATATATATATATATATATATATATATATATATATATATATATATATATATATATATATATATATATATATATATATATATATACAAATTTGGCCAGGGGCCGGGCTATTTATTTATAGTCCGGCCCCTGGTCAAATTTTTTCAACCCAAGGTCAAAAACTTTGTGGACCCCTGGTTTAGAGTAACTAATAATAATAATATTCAAACCTGGAACGCATGTAACTTCACTGGTTTTGGGGTTTGTGCATTATGCAATACATAAAAAACAATAAAACATTGTTTGCAAGTGACTTTACATTTCTTGTACGATGGCGGTTTTTATTTTCCCAGAAATGTTGGTCAAATTCCTGGCATTAACCTCAATCAACTGCATGCCCATATATGAAATACTTTACATAAAACAAGTAGAGCGCGTGGTAAAAGTGACATTTTGCATGTCTCAGCAGCATCCAAACATAAACAGCATGTACTCGCATAAATAATTGCAAAAATAAATGATGGCGGCGGGCGGGGGGGGGGGGAGAGGACATAAATAATTTCATGTGTATATGACACTGTAGTCATTTCACGCCTGAGAGCCTCTCACCTTTCACCAGGAGGTGCACGTGTTCCATCCCTGCTTCCAAGCAGAGTATTCTAATAAAAGAACAATGAAAGCCTTCTCCTCTTTTTAATTGGACATTGTTGCCATGACATATCAATACCCTCGCAGAAATGCCCTTTTCATGTACGCTGTAATTGAAACGCTGCTTGTTTTTCCCTCGAATGCAGCCGGCTTCGCTTGTGCGGCGTTTTCTGATGCAATCGACCGTTTTCGGGCTCAGGGTGATCAACGTGGTGGTGGAGAATGAAGATGATGCATGGAAATACCCCCCGTCTACCTCAAAGAACTACTCACCCCCAAATCCTCCACACGACACCTCCGCTCCGGACAGGCTAACCTCCTCCAACCTCTGAGGACAAAGCTACGAACAATGGGAGTTTGTGGAGCGCTCTCCCTGACCACCTGAGGGTACCACAGACTGTGGATGCTTTTAAAACGGCTTAAAAACACTTCTTTTTTAAAAAAAAAAAAAAAAAAAGCCATTTTTTATATATATGCATACTAGTTTTAGCTATTTAGCTGTTGTAAGTTTTTTTTTTTTTTTTTTTTTTTTTTAATTAACTTTTTTTTTTTTTTAATACACTGTATTACTTTGAGGTTGTTTACTCAATGTAAAGTGCTTTTTACAAATAAAATATATTATTATTATTAGGGATGTCCGATAATATCGGCAGGCCGATATTATCGGCTGATAAATGCGTTAAAATGTAATATCGGAAATTATCGGTATCTGTTTTTTTATTATATGTATCGGGTTTTTTTTTTTTTAAATTAAATCAACATAAAAAACACAAGATACACTTACAATTAGTGCACCAACCCAAAAAAACTCCCTCCCCCCATTTCTTTCTGTTATCAATATTCTGGTTCCTACATTATATATCAATATATATCAATACAGTCTGCAAGGGATACAGTCCGTAAGCACACATGATTGTGCGTGCTGCTGGTCCACTAATAGTACTAACCTTTAACAGTTCATTTTACTCATTTTCATTCATTACTAGATTCTATGTAACTGTTTTTATATTGTTTTACTTTCTTTTTTATTCAAGAAAATGTTTTTAATTTAGTTATCTTATTTATTTTTTTTTTTTTTAAAGTACCTTATCTTCACCATACCTGGTTGTCCAAATTAGGCATAATAATGTGTTAATTCCAAGACTGCATATATCAGTTGATATCGGTATCGGTTGATATCGGTAATTAAAGAGTTGGACATTATCGGAATATCGGATATCGGCAAAAAGCCATTATCGGACATCCCTAATTATTATTATTATCATGCCTCATTAGGAATACTTTTGTTGCCTGTACGATAATTCTAAAATGTATTATTTTCATTTTGCAAATGTGCAGTTAGCCCGGGGCTCTTTAGCGCCGCCCTAGTGGCTCCCTGGAGCTTTTTCTAAAATGTATGAAAATGGAAAAGATGGTGGAAATTAGAGAAGTCCGATAATGGCTTTTTTGCCGATATCCGATATTCCGATATTGTCCAACTCTTAACTACCGATTCCGATATCAACCGATACCGATATATACAGTCGTGGAATGAACACATTATTATGCCTAATTTTGTTGTGATGCCCCGCTGGATGCATTAAACAATGTAACAAGGTTTTCCAAAATAAATCAACTCAAGTTATGGAAAAAAATGCCAAGATGGCACTGCCATATTTATTATTGAAGTCACAAAGTGCTTTTTTTTTTTTACATGCCTCAAAACAGCAGCTTGGAATTTGGGACATGCTCTCCCCGAGAGAGCATGAGGAGGTTGAGTTGGGGGAGAGTTGGGGGGTTGTATATTGTAGCGTCCCGGAAGAGTTAGTGCTGCAAGGGCTTCTGGGTATTTGTTCTGTTGTGTTTATGTTGTGTTACGGTGCGGATGTTCTCCCCAAATGTGTTTGTCATTCTTGTTTGGTGTGGATTCACAGTGTGGCGCATATTTCTAACAGTGTTAAAGTTGTTTATGCGGCCACCCTCAGTGTGACCTGTATGGCTGTTGACCAAGTATGCATTGCGTTCAAAGCCGTAGGTTTTATGTGATTGGGCCGGCACACAAAGGCAGTGCCTTCAAGGTTTATTGGCGCTCTGTACTTCTCCCTACGTCCGTGTACACAGCGGCGTTTTAAAAAGTCATACATTTTACTTTTTGAAACCGATACCGATAATTTCCGATATTACATTTTAAAGCATTTATCGGCCGATAATTTCGGCAGTCCGGACATCTCCAGTGGAAATAATATAATTTTTGTTTTAATATCGTTTCTGTAAGAGTGCAAACATGGCCCAAACGTTCCTAATTGTTAGAAATCCCACTGTTAATATTAAACATGCTTCACTGATGAGGGGATTTGGCAAGCGCCGTTTTGTCCTACTAATTTCGGCGGTCCTTGAATGCACCGTAGTTCGTTTACCTGTACAACTTTCCCCGACGCTGCCACAAAAAGACGTGTTTGTCTCATTTCGTCCACCAAACGTTTCATGCTGTGTGTGAACGCACAAAGGTGAGCTTTGTTGATGACTAAAGTTCCTTGGGTGATTTATGTAAACTCACTATACCGGTACTTTTTAGCGCTTTCATAGCGAGTCTACTGACAGATATAAGTTAGAACTTTACGCTACTTTATATTAGAAACGCCTCATAACAAGACGATAGAGAAAAAGAAGAAGCTTATCGACTTTGTCTGGCGGAAGTGCGCTAATTTTCAGGACTTATGCAGATCCCAAAAACAGATCAGCAGGTACCAGAAGGTAAGAAAAGTTGCTTTTGCGTAATATTGCAAAACAAAACGCCAGATAATGTGTCCGCTAATGGGTGCCATTTTGCGGTCTTTATACACACACCATAGTAATACTCGTACTTCTGACCACGGTATAGTCCGGAAAATACGGTAGGTAAACCCACTTCACTGGTAGTTTTTAGCAGACCTGCAAAAACCTCGGGTTTCTGGCACAGCCGCTCCACCCACTACGCCATGCCGCCCCTTATGTATGACCGCCATCTACTGGTCACACTTATCATTACACCATGTACCAAATAAAATAGCTTCAAGGTCGGTAAGCACAACCAGAATTATTCCGTACATTAGGCGCACCGGGTTATAAGGCGCACTGTCGAGTTTTGAGAAAAAACAATAATAATTTAGTGCGCCTTATAGTCTGAAAAATACGGTATGTAAACCCACTACACTGGTAGTTTTTAGCGGACATGCAAAAACCTCAGGTTTCTGGCACGGCCACCCTTATATATGACTGCCATCTACTGGTCACACTTATCATTACACCATGGACCAAATAAAATAGCTTCAAGGTCGGTAAGCACAACTGGAATTATTCCGTACATTAGGTGCACCGGGTTATAAGGCGCACTGTCGAGTTTTGAGAAAAAAGAAAAAAAATTAGTGCGCCTTATAGTCCGGAAAATACGGTATATAAACCCACTACACTGGTAGTTTTTAGCAGACCTGCAAAACCTCAGGTTTCTGGCACGGCCACCCTTATATATGACTGCCATCTACTGGTCACACTTATCATTACACCATGTACCAAATAAAATAGCTTCGAGGTCGGTAAGCACAACTAGAATTATTCCGTACATTAGGCGCACCGGGTTATAAGGCGCACTGTCGAGTTTTGAGAAAAAACAATAATAATTTAGTGCGCCTTATAGTCTGAAAAATATGGTATGTAAACCCACTACACTGGTAGTTTTTAGCGGACCTGCAAAACCTCAGGTTTCTGGCACGGCCACCCTTATGTATGACCGCCATCTACTGGTCACACTTATCATTACACCATGTACCTAATAAAATAGCTTCAAGATCGGTAAGCACAACCCAAATTATTCCGTACATTAGGCGCACCGGGTTATAAGGCGCACTGTCGAGTTTTGAGAAGAAAAAAACAAATTTTAAGTGCGCCTTATAGTCCGGAAAATATGGTATGTAAACCCACTACACTGGTAGTTTTTAGCGGACCTGCAAAACCTCAGGTTTCTGGCACGGCCACCCTTATGTATGACCGCCATCTACTGGTCACCCTTATCATTACACCATGTACCTAATAAAATAGCTTCAAGGTCGGTAAGCACAACCAGAATTATTCCGTACATTAGGCGCACCCATTACGCCATGCCGCCCCTTATGTATGACTGCCATGTACTGGTCACACTTATCATTACACCTTGTACCAAATAGAATAGCTTCGAGGTCGGTAAGCACAACTAGAATTATTCCATACATTAGGAGCACCGGGTTATAAGGCGCACTGTCGAGTTTTGAGAAAAAACAATAATAATTTAGTGCGCCTTATAGTCTGAAAAATATGGTATGTAAACCCACTACACTGGTAGTTTTTAGCGGACCTGCAAAACCTCAGGTTTCTGGCACAGCCGCCCCTTATGTACGACTGCCCTCTACTGGTCACACTTATCATTACACCATGTACCAAATAAAATAGCTTCGAGGTCGGTAAGCACAACTAGAATTATTCCGTACATTAGGCGCACCGGGTTATAAGGCGCACTGTCGAGTTTTGAGAAAAAACAATAATAATTTAGTGCGCCTTATAGTCTGAAAAATACGGTATGTAAACCCACTACACTGGTAGTTTTTAGCGGACATGCAAAAACCTCAGGTTTCTGGCACGGCCACCCTTATATATGACTGCCATCTACTGGTCACACTTATCATTACACCATGGACCAAATAAAATAGCTTCAAGGTCGGTAAGCACAACTGGAATTATTCCGTACATTAGGTGCACCGGGTTATAAGGCGCACTGTCGAGTTTTGAGAAAAAAGAAAAAAAATTAGTGCGCCTTATAGTCCGGAAAATACGGTATATAAACCCACTACACTGGTAGTTTTTAGCAGACCTGCAAAACCTCAGGTTTCTGGCACGGCCACCCTTATATATGACTGCCATCTACTGGTCACACTTATCATTACACCATGTACCAAATAAAATAGCTTCGAGGTCGGTAAGCACAACTAGAATTATTCCGTACATTAGGCGCACCGGGTTATAAGGCGCACTGTCGAGTTTTGAGAAAAAACAATAATAATTTAGTGCGCCTTATAGTCTGAAAAATATGGTATGTAAACCCACTACACTGGTAGTTTTTAGCGGACCTGCAAAACCTCAGGTTTCTGGCACGGCCACCCTTATGTATGACCGCCATCTACTGGTCACACTTATCATTACACCATGTACCTAATAAAATAGCTTCAAGATCGGTAAGCACAACCCAAATTATTCCGTACATTAGGCGCACCGGGTTATAAGGCGCACTGTCGAGTTTTGAGAAGAAAAAAACAAATTTTAAGTGCGCCTTATAGTCCGGAAAATATGGTATGTAAACCCACTACACTGGTAGTTTTTAGCGGACCTGCAAAACCTCAGGTTTCTGGCACGGCCACCCTTATGTATGACCGCCATCTACTGGTCACCCTTATCATTACACCATGTACCTAATAAAATAGCTTCAAGGTCGGTAAGCACAACCAGAATTATTCCGTACATTAGGCGCACCCATTACGCCATGCCGCCCCTTATGTATGACTGCCATGTACTGGTCACACTTATCATTACACCTTGTACCAAATAGAATAGCTTCGAGGTCGGTAAGCACAACTAGAATTATTCCATACATTAGGAGCACCGGGTTATAAGGCGCACTGTCGAGTTTTGAGAAAAAACAATAATAATTTAGTGCGCCTTATAGTCTGAAAAATATGGTATGTAAACCCACTACACTGGTAGTTTTTAGCGGACCTGCAAAACCTCAGGTTTCTGGCACAGCCGCCCCTTATGTACGACTGCCCTCTACTGGTCACACTTATCATTACACCATGTACCAAATAAAATAGCTTCGAGGTCGGTAAGCACAACCGGAATTATTCCGTACATTAGGCGCACCGGGTTATAAGGCGCACTGTCGAGTTTTGAGAAAAAACAATAATAATTTAGTGCGCCTTATAGTCTGAAAAATACGGTATGTAAGCCCACTTCACTGGTAGTTTTTAGCGGACCTGCAAAACCTCAGGTTTCTGGCACAGCCGCCCCTTATGTATGACTGCCATGTACTGGTCACACTTAGCATTACACCATGTACCAAATAAAATAGCTTCAAGGTCGGTAAGCACAACCAGAATTATTCCGTACATTAGGCGCACCGGGTTATAAGGCGCACTGTCGAGTTTTGAGAAGAAAAAAACAAATTTTAAGTGCGCCTTATAGTCCGGAAAATATGGTATGTAAACCCACTACACTGGTAGTTTTTAGCGGACCTGCAAAACCTCAGGTTTCTGGCACAGCCGCCCATTATGTATGACTGCCATCTACTGGTCACACTTATCATTACACCATGTACCTAATAAAATAGCTTCAAGGTCGGTAAGCACAACCAGAATTATTCCGTACATTAGGCGCACCCACTACGGCATGCCGCCCTCATGTATGACCGCCATCTACTGGTCACACTTATCATTACACCATGTACCAAATAGAATAGCTTCGAGGTCGGTAAGCACAACTAGAATTATTCCATACATTAGGAGCACCGGGTTATAAGGCGCACTGTCGAGTTTTGAGAAAAAACAATAATAATTTAGTGCGCCTTATAGTCTGAAAAATATGGTATGTAAACCCACTACACTGGTAGTTTTTAGCGGACCTGCAAAACCTCAGGTTTCTGGCACAGCCGCCCCTTATGTACGACTGCCCTCTACTGGTCACACTTATCATTACACCATGTACCAAATAAAATAGCTTCGAGGTCGGTAAGCACAACTAGAATTATTCCGTACATTAGGCGCACCGGGTTATAAGGCGCACTGTCGAGTTTTGAGAAAAAACAATAATAATTTAGTGCGCCTTATAGTCTGAAAAATACGGTATGTAAACCCACTACACTGGTAGTTTTTAGCGGACATGCAAAAACCTCAGGTTTCTGGCACGGCCACCCTTATATATGACTGCCATCTACTGGTCACACTTATCATTACACCATGGACCAAATAAAATAGCTTCAAGGTCGGTAAGCACAACTGGAATTATTCCGTACATTAGGTGCACCGGGTTATAAGGCGCACTGTCGAGTTTTGAGAAAAAAGAAAAAAAATTAGTGCGCCTTATAGTCCGGAAAATACGGTATATAAACCCACTACACTGGTAGTTTTTAGCAGACCTGCAAAACCTCAGGTTTCTGGCACGGCCACCCTTATATATGACTGCCATCTACTGGTCACACTTATCATTACACCATGTACCAAATAAAATAGCTTCGAGGTCGGTAAGCACAACTAGAATTATTCCGTACATTAGGCGCACCGGGTTATAAGGCGCACTGTCGAGTTTTGAGAAAAAACAATAATAATTTAGTGCGCCTTATAGTCTGAAAAATATGGTATGTAAACCCACTACACTGGTAGTTTTTAGCGGACCTGCAAAACCTCAGGTTTCTGGCACGGCCACCCTTATGTATGACCGCCATCTACTGGTCACACTTATCATTACACCATGTACCTAATAAAATAGCTTCAAGATCGGTAAGCACAACCCAAATTATTCCGTACATTAGGCGCACCGGGTTATAAGGCGCACTGTCGAGTTTTGAGAAGAAAAAAACAAATTTTAAGTGCGCCTTATAGTCCGGAAAATATGGTATGTAAACCCACTACACTGGTAGTTTTTAGCGGACCTGCAAAACCTCAGGTTTCTGGCACGGCCACCCTTATGTATGACCGCCATCTACTGGTCACCCTTATCATTACACCATGTACCTAATAAAATAGCTTCAAGGTCGGTAAGCACAACCAGAATTATTCCGTACATTAGGCGCACCCATTACGCCATGCCGCCCCTTATGTATGACTGCCATGTACTGGTCACACTTATCATTACACCTTGTACCAAATAGAATAGCTTCGAGGTCGGTAAGCACAACTAGAATTATTCCATACATTAGGAGCACCGGGTTATAAGGCGCACTGTCGAGTTTTGAGAAAAAACAATAATAATTTAGTGCGCCTTATAGTCTGAAAAATATGGTATGTAAACCCACTACACTGGTAGTTTTTAGCGGACCTGCAAAACCTCAGGTTTCTGGCACAGCCGCCCCTTATGTACGACTGCCCTCTACTGGTCACACTTATCATTACACCATGTACCAAATAAAATAGCTTCGAGGTCGGTAAGCACAACCGGAATTATTCCGTACATTAGGCGCACCGGGTTATAAGGCGCACTGTCGAGTTTTGAGAAAAAACAATAATAATTTAGTGCGCCTTATAGTCTGAAAAATACGGTATGTAAGCCCACTTCACTGGTAGTTTTTAGCGGACCTGCAAAACCTCAGGTTTCTGGCACAGCCGCCCCTTATGTATGACTGCCATGTACTGGTCACACTTAGCATTACACCATGTACCAAATAAAATAGCTTCAAGGTCGGTAAGCACAACCAGAATTATTCCGTACATTAGGCGCACCGGGTTATAAGGCGCACTGTCGAGTTTTGAGAAGAAAAAAACAAATTTTAAGTGCGCCTTATAGTCCGGAAAATATGGTATGTAAACCCACTACACTGGTAGTTTTTAGCGGACCTGCAAAACCTCAGGTTTCTGGCACAGCCGCCCATTATGTATGACTGCCATCTACTGGTCACACTTATCATTACACCATGTACCTAATAAAATAGCTTCAAGGTCGGTAAGCACAACCAGAATTATTCCGTACATTAGGCGCACCCACTACGGCATGCCGCCCTCATGTATGACCGCCATCTACTGGTCACACTTATCATTACACCATGTACCAAATAGAATAGCTTCGAGGTCGGTAAGCACAACTAGAATTATTCCATACATTAGGAGCACCGGGTTATAAGGCGCACTGTCGAGTTTTGAGAAAAAACAATAATAATTTAGTGCGCCTTATAGTCTGAAAAATACGGTATGTAAGCCCACTTCACTGGTAGTTTTTAGCGGACCTGCAAAACCTCAGGTTTCTGGCACAGCCGCCCCTTATGTATGACTGCCATCTACTGGTCACACTTATCATTACACCATGTACCTAATAAAATAGCTTCAAGGTCGGTAAGCACAACCGGAATTATTCCGTACATTAGGCGCACTGGGTTATAAGGCGTACTGTCGAGTTTGAGAAGAAAAAAACAAATTTTAAGTGCGCCTTATAGTCCGGAAAATATGGTATGTAAACCCACTACACTGGTAGTTTTTAGCGGACCTGCAAAACCTCAGGTTTCTGGCACAGCCACCCTTATGTATGACTGCCATCTAATGGTCACACTTATCATTACACCATGTACCTAATAAAATAGCTTCAAGGTCGGTAAGCACAACCAGAATTATTCCGTACATTAGGCGCACCCATTACGCCATGCCGCCCCTTCTGTATGACCGCCATGTACTGGTCACACTTATCATTACACCATGTACCAAATAGAATAGCTTCGAGGTCGGTAAGCACAACTAGAATTATTCCATACATTAGGAGCACCGGGTTATAAGGCGCACTGTCGAGTTTTGAGAAAAAACAATAATAATTTAGTGCGCCTTATAGTCTGAAAAATATGGTATGTAAGCCCACTTCACTGGTAGTTTTTAGCGGACCTGCAAAACCTCAGGTTTCTGGCACGGCCGCCCTTATGTATGACTGCCATCTACTGGTCACACTTATCATTACACCATGTACCTAATAAAATAGCTTCGAGGTCGGTAAGCACAACTAGAATTATTCCGTATATTAGGCGCACCGGGTTATAAGGCGCACTGTCGAGTTTTGAGAAAAAAATTAAATAATTTAGTGCGCCTTATAGTCCGGAAAATACGGTATGTAAACCCACTACACTGGTAGTTTTTAGCGGACCTGCAAAAACCTCAGGTTTCTGGCACAGCCACCCTTATGTATGACTGCCATCTACTGGTCACACTTATCATTACACCATGTACCTAATAAAATAGCTTCAAGGTCGGTAAGCACAACCAGAATTATTCCGTACATTAGGCGCACCCATTACGCCATGCTGCCCCTTATGTATGACTGCCATCTACTGGTCACACTTATCATTACACCATGGACCAAATAAAATAGCTTCAAGGTCGGTAAGCACAACCAGAATTATTCCGTACATTATGCGCACCGGGTTATAAGGCGCACTGTCGAGTTTTGAGAAAATTAAAGGATTTTAAATGTGCCTTATAGTCCAAAAATACGGTAATTTAAAGGTGATTTTAGGTATAGGTGTAAAAAGAAAACTCAACGTCTTGCATAACATAACAGTCATGCATCTTTTGCACGTATCTTTATTTGTATTTAAAGTCCAAGTAGATGACTTCTGGAGACAATGTTCAGTTGCTCATGTGGAGAAATGAATGGTTCATTCATCATAAAAGCCGAAATCAGAAGTATGTGTTTTATCGGGATCGAGAGCCACAAACGCTTTTAGCGCACAAACAACAACAAAAATCACTAAATAGCCGCAGTGAATTTGATGGAGCGGCGTCGCTATCTTCCAGCACGTTCCACTAAGCCGAATTAGGTTCACGTTATCGGTAAACAGCGAAAGGGTTGTGTGCAAACGCCAGAAACCCCGAGGGCTGCGACAGGCGTCAAAGTAATCTGCCAACGATATCAGATGAAAATATAAGCTTTTATTGAGCGGGGGGAAAAAAAAACCTTCCTTTTTTAAACGCCGTTATTTAATGCGCTATAAACAACACATGCGCCACTATCGTTCAATTCCATTGGAATCCCACGCCTACTTCCTGCAGGCTCGGATCTGTCGACTGATTAAAGAAGATTTTTCAAGTACAAGCCTGCAGCTCATTGCGGTCACATCGTCTTATTCCACGTGGCGTACGCACGCTATCACACAACGCCGAGGCCGTTTTGATTTTCAATTTTGATGCTCAGAGCCATTGGCGTTGTTAGGCCTATTTTAGGGGGGCTCAAGCCCCCCTAAAATGTTCTTAAGCCCCCCTAAATAATTTGGGGGTTTTTTTGGTTTTTTTACAAATACATGCCGACATATTCATTTTAAAGTGGCCCGAATATGAGTTTAAATAAATAATCATATAACCTGTCATTATTCACTCAGTTTCCCCTCACTTCATAGCGTAAGGTAGAGAGCCCTTTTAGTGTGTCGGTATCCAATCCATTCCACTTGTTCCTATAGAAAATGCCCACATCACTCAAAATTCAGTCCGCATTTTCTATGCAACCTTGCTTGCGGTCCTGCAGGTGTACGAATCACATTAGCACACGGCACTGCAGAACAAGAACCTTGTGTCTGCAATTGTAAATAATTTAGTTTTTAAGTTTTGTGTTTCTTGTAGAATCTATATAAAGTAATATACATTAGCCTATTGTTAAAATAATTAAAAAAAACATCATTAAATATATTTGTTTTATTTTATTGTTACATTAATAGCTGTTGTATTATTATAGGATGGCTTGTTAAACATTTCATAGGATTTTCAGAGGGGGGAAAAACCAAGACATTTAATATAAAATGTAAAATGA
Source organism: Entelurus aequoreus (assembly GCF_033978785.1). Classification (NCBI taxonomy): domain Eukaryota; kingdom Metazoa; phylum Chordata; class Actinopteri; order Syngnathiformes; family Syngnathidae; genus Entelurus; species Entelurus aequoreus. The sequence continues at coordinate 6,933,313 of NC_084741.1, read as the reverse complement.
ATAAATACATAAAAGGAAAAAGAAAAAAAATGGTTAGAAGCCATTTAATTTTGTGCCGTGCATTTTTTTTACCGTCCCTGGGACGACGGGACTATGTTAATCTCAAGCCCTGGAAGTTACATTTTATTGCTTGCATTATTTGTTTTAGCGTTGCACTTTGAAGACGGTCCCTCAGCTCTTTGACAGCCTTGGCTCTTTTTCAGATCAGCAGACAGTCGGACTCTAAGTCTTTCTTATTTACAGTATATATAAAAGTTTCTCATTTCTATTCAGACTTCCATATATATTTAATTTCCCTAACAGCTTGCCATAATATATATATATATATATATATATATATATATATATATATATATATATATATATATATATATATATATATATATATATATATATATATATATATATATATATATATATATATATATATATATATATATATATTATATACAAGCCAAATGATCCCGATCCAGATATTACTTTAATTCAAGTAATTAAGTAATATTTCCAGGGCTTGGATTTACAACCATTTTAGTCACATATGTGCCCAAAATGTAATCTGTGCAACTTCAAAATATTTGGAAACAAACAATTATTGTATTGTGAGCTAAAGTGGTGGCATTAGCCTCTATGTTGTGAAGTAATAACCTAGAGGCTAATGCCACCACTTTCATTGTGTTTCAGTGTATCTTGAAGGATCATGCAAGTCATTGTTTCTTATTGATGATGTAAACAAAATGTCACTGTGCAAACCCATGTTTGTTGTTGTACTGAACACACATTGAAAATAAACCCACTGAAATAATAATAATTAATTTCTAAGTCTTTGTTAGTTGTTTGTGTAGTTTTGTGCTCGTGCGCTACGTTCGCTCGCATCCTGTGCATCTCCTGGGGGCTAAGCCCCCCCTGTCCTTAAAAGCTAGTGACGCCCCTGCTCAGCGCCGCGGTATATTGTGAGGGCGCCACGCGCCGATGTGAGCGAAGCACTTCTGCAGAAACTCCAGCTTTCTTTCCCCCCGGGATCCGAGCAGAAAGTGCATTAATCATCACAGCCTCCTCCAAGACACAGTCACAGCTGGAGGAGAGAAGCTGGCCTTTAAACCGCACAGACTGCAGGAGGCTCGGTTATCACTTCTTGTTGTGGGTTCTGTCATCAATAGTAATGAATACCTCGCAGCGCCCGAGCGTCAACCTGCCACCGCGCACAAAGCCGACCGGCTTTTGTTTTGCTCGCCTTTGCACGGGTACACACCCCCGCGTATTTGTTCAACCTCCGGCACAGCTGGGAGGGGAGCGCCTTTGTTGGGAATGAGTAATATGCAGAGGACCAGGTAGGCCCGCATGACCCGCGCTGACAGGAGCAATTAATCACGACATGGTTGGAGCCGCGGATCCGTGCTGAGGTTACACCTGCGAGGGCCCGAGGCGCCGTCCAGAAAGTGTTTCGCTGATCTTTAAACAAGCTACGACCAGCTGCATCACATTGACTCGGAGTCAAGGAGCAGCGGCGACCAGCTAACGACGTTTTTAGGCAGCAAGAGGGACGGAAAAAAATTAAAAGCTGAAGGTCGACAAGTCGTAGCAAATCAGACAAAGAAGATGTGCCGTGTTTTCTGGACCATAGGGCGCACCGGGTTAGGAGGCACACGACCGATGAGCGGGTCTAGTCAGGTCTTTTTCATACAAAAGAAGCACCGGATTATACGGTGCATTAAAGGGGTAAAAAATAAAAATAAAAAAAAAACAATGTCAGAGAGTATTGCGAAAATTGTTGTTCGTAGGAAATGTTTTTGTTTTTTTTAAATAAAAATAAAAAATAAAACAATGTCAGAGAGTATTGTGAAAATTGTTGTTCGTAGGAAATGTTTTGTTCTTTAAAAAAATAAAAATAAAATAAAAACAATGTCAGAGTATTGTGAAAATTGTTGTTCGTAGGAAATGTTTTGTTTTTTAAAAAATTAAAATTAAAAATAAAACAATGTTAGAGAGTATTGTGAAAATTGTTGTTCGTAGGAAATGTTTTGTTCTTTAAAAAATAAAAATAAAAATAAAACAATGTCAGAGAGTATTGTGAAAATTGTTGTTCGTAGGAAATTTTTTGTTCTTTAAAAAAATTTAATTTTTTTTTTTTTAAAACAATGTCAGAGAGTATCGTGAAAATTGTTGTTCATAGGAAATGTTTTTTTTTTTTTTTTAAAACAAAAAAAACAATGTCAGAGAGTATTGTGAAAATTGTTGTTCGTAGGAAATGTTTTGTTTTTTAAAAAATTAAAAATAAAAATAAAGCAATGTCAGAGAGTATTGTGAAAATTGTTGTTCGTAGGAAATGTTTTGTTCTTTAAAAAATTAAAATTAAAATTAAAAATAAAACAATGTCAGAGAGTAATGTGAAAATTGTTGTTCGTACGAAATGTTTTGTTCTTTAAAAAATTAAAATTAAAATTAAAAATAAAACAATGTCAGAGAGTATTGTGAAAATTGTTGTTCGTAGGAAATGTTTTGTTATTTAAAAAATAAAAATAAAACAATGTCAGAGATTATTGTGGAAATTGTTGTTCGTAGGAAATGTTTTGTTCTTTAAAAAATAAAAATAAAAATAAAACAATGTCAGAGAGTATTGTGAAAATTGTTGTTCGTAAGAAATGTTTTGTTCTTTAAAAAAAATAATAAAACAATGTCAGAGAGTATTGTGAAAATTGTTGTTCGTAGGAAATGTTTTGTTTTTAAAAAAATAAAAATTTAAAATGAAACAATGTCAGAGAGTATTGTGAAAATTGTTGTTCGTAGGAAATGTTTTGTTTTTTAAAAAAAATAAAAAAATAAATAAAACAATGTCAGAGAGTATTGTGAAAATTGTTGTTCGTAGGAAATGTTTTGTTCTTTAAATTTTTTTTTTTTTTTTTTTTAAACAATGTCAGAGAGTATCGTGAAAATTGTTGTTCATAGGAAATGTTTTTTTTTTTTAAAAACAAAAAAAACAATGTCAGAGAGCATTGTGAAAATTGTTGTTCGTAGGAAATGTTTTTTTTTTTTAATTAAAAATAAAAATAAAACAATGTCAGAGAGTATTGTGAAAATTGTTGTTTGTAGGAAATGTTTTGTTCTTTAAAAAATAAAAATAAAAATTAAAAATAAAACAATGTCAGAGAGTATTGTGAAAATTGTTGTTCGTAGGAAATGTTTTGTTCTTTAAAAAACAAAAACAATGTCAGAGAGTATTGTGAAAATTGTTGTTCGTAGGAAATGTTTTGTTTTTTTAAAAATAAAAATAAAACAATGTTAGAGAGTATTGTGAAAATTTTTGTTCATAGGAAATGTTTTGTTCTCTACAAAAATAAAAAATTAAATTAAAAATAAAACAATGTCAGAGAGTATTGTGAAAATTGTTGTTCGTAGGAAATGTTTTGTTCTTTAAAAAACAAAAACAATGTCAGAGAGTATTGTGAAAATTGTTGTTCGTAGGAAATGTTTTGTTTTTTAAAAAATAAAAATAAACAACGTCAGAGAGTATTGTGAAAATTTTTGTCCATAGGAAATGTTTTGTTCTTTAAAAAAATAACAAATAAAATTAAAAATAAAACAATGTCAGAGAGTATCGTGAAAATTGTTGTTCATAGGAAATGTTTTGTTTTAAAAAAAAAAAAAAAAAACAATGTCAGAGAGTATTGTGAAAATTGTTGTTCGTAGGAAATGTTTTGTTTTTTAAAAAATAAAAATAAAAATAAAACAATGTCAGAGAGTATTGTGAAAATTTTTGTTCATAGGAAATGTTTTGTTCTTTAAAAAAATAACAAATAAAAATAAAAATAAAAATAAAAATAAAACAATGTCAGAGAGTATTGTGAAAATTGTTGTTCGTAGGAAATGTTTTGTTTTTTAAAAAATTAAAATTAAAAATAAAACAATGTCAGAGAGTATTGTGAAAATTGTTGTTTGTAGGAAATGTTTTGTTCTTTAAAAAATACAAATAAAACAATGTCAGAGAGTATTGTGAAAATTGTTGTTCGTAGGAAATGTTTTGTTCTTTAAAAAAATTGAATTTTTTTTTTTTTTAAACAATGTCAGAGAGTATCGTGAAAATTGTTGTTCATAGGAAATGTTTTGTTTTGTTTTTTAAAATAAATAAAACAATGTCAGAGAGTATTGTGAAAATTGTTGTTTGTAGGAAATGTTTTGTTCTTTAAAAAATTTAAATTAAAATTAAAAATAAAACAATGTCAGAGAGTATTGTGAAAATTGTTGTTCGTAGGAAATGTTTTGTTTTTAAAAAAATAAAAATAAAAATAAAACAATGTCAGAGAGTATTGTGAAAATTGTTGTTCGTAGGAAATGTTTTGTTTTTTAAAAAATAAAAATTAAAAATAAAACAATGTCAGAGAGTATTGTGAAAATTGTTGTTCGTAGGAAATGTTTTGTTCTTTAAAAAACAAAAACAATGTCAGAGAGTATTGTGAAAATTGTTGTTCGTAGGAAATGTTTTGTTTTTAAAAAAATAAAAATAAAAATAAAACAATGTCAGAGTGTATTGTGAAAATTTTTGTTCATAGGAAATGTTTTGTTCTTTAAAAAAATAAAAAATTAAATTAAAAATAAAACAATGTCAGAGAGTATTGTGAAAATTGTTGTTCGTAGGAAATGTTTTGTTCTTTAAAAAATTAAAATTAAAATGAAAAATAAAACAATGTCAGAGAGTATTGTGAAAATTGTTGTTCGTAGGAAATGTTTTGTTTTTTAAAAAATTAAAATTAAAAATAAAACAATGTCAGAGAGTATTGTGAAAATTGTTGTTTGTAGGAAATGTTTTGTTCTTTAAAAAATACAAATAAAACAATGTCAGAGAGTATTGTGAAAATTGTTGTTCGTAGGAAATGTTTTGTTCTTTAAAAAAATTGAATTTTTTTTTTTTTTAAACAATGTCAGAGAGTATCGTGAAAATTGTTGTTCATAGGAAATGTTTTGTTTTGTTTTTTAAAATAAATAAAACAATGTCAGAGAGTATTGTGAAAATTGTTGTTTGTAGGAAATGTTTTGTTCTTTAAAAAATTAAAATTAAAATTAAAAATAAAACAATGTCAGAGAGTATTGTGAAAATTGTTGTTCGTAGGAAATGTTTTGTTTTTAAAAAAATAAAAATAAAAATAAAACAATGTCAGAGAGTATTGTGAAAATTGTTGTTCGTAGGAAATGTTTTGTTTTTTAAAAAATAAAAATTAAAAATAAAACAATGTCAGAGAGTATTGTGAAAATTGTTGTTCGTAGGAAATGTTTTGTTCTTTAAAAAACAAAAACAATGTCAGAGAGTATTGTGAAAATTGTTGTTCGTAGGAAATGTTTTGTTTTTTAAAAAATAAAAATAAAAATAAAACAATGTCAGAGTGTATTGTGAAAATTTTTGTTCATAGGAAATGTTTTGTTCTTTAAAAAAATAAAAAAATAAATTAAAAATAAAACAATGTCAGAGAGTATTGTGAAAATTGTTGTTCGTAGGAAATGTTTTGTTCTTTAAAAAATTAAAATTAAAATTAAAAATAAAACAATGTCAGAGAGTATTGTGAAAATTGTTGTTCGTAGGAAATGTTTTGTTATTTAAAAAAAATTAAAAATAAAAAAACAATGTCAGAGAGTATTGTGAAAATTGTTGTTCGTAAGAAATGTTTTGTTCTTTAAAAAATAAAATAAAACAATGTCAGAGAGTATTGTGAAAATTGTTGTTCGTGGGAAATGTTGTGTTCTTTAAAAAATAAAAATAAAATAAAAACAATGTCGGAGAGTATTGTGAAAATTGTTGTTCGTAGGAAATGTTTTGTTCTTTAAAAAATATAAATAAAAAATAAAACAATGTCAGAGAGTATTGTGGAAATTGTGTTCGTAGGAAATGTTTTGTTTTTTGAAAAATAAAAATAAAACAATGTCAGAGTATTGTGAAAATTGTTGTTCGTAGGAAATGTTTTGTTCTTTTAAAAAATTGAATTTTTTTTTTAAAAAAACAATGTCAGAGAGTATTGTGAAAATTGTTGTTCGTAGGAAATGTTTTGTTCTTTAAAAAATAAAAATAAAACAATGTCAGAGAGTATTGTGAAAATTGTTGTTCGTAGGAAATGTTTTGTTTTTTTAAAAATTAAAAATTTAAATAAAACAATGTCAGAGAGTATTGTGAAAATTGTTGTTTGTAGGAAATGTTTTGTTCTTTAAAAAATAAAAATAAAAATTAAAAATAAAACAATGTCAGAGAGTATTGTGAAAATTGTTGTTTGTAGGAAATATTTTGTTTTTTAAAAAATAAGAATAAAAATAAAACAATGTCAGAGAGTATTGTGAAAATGTTTGTTCGTAGGAAATGTTTTTTTCTTTAAAAAAAAATAAAATAAAAATGTCAGAGAGTATTGTGAAAATTGTTGTTCGTAGGAAATGTTTGGTTCTTTAAAATTTTTTTTTATTTTTTTTTTAAAACAATGTCAGAGAGTATTGTGAAAATTGTTGTTCGTAGGAAATGTTTTATTCTTTAAAAAATACAAATTAAAAAAAACAATGTCAGAGAGTATTGTGAAAATTGTTGTTCGTAGGAAATGTTTTGTTCTTAAAAAAATAAAAATAAAACAATGTCAGAGAGTATTGTGAAAATTGTTGTTCGTAGGAAATGTTTTGTTCTTTAAAAAATAAAAAATAAAAATAAAACAATGTCAGAGAGTATTGTGAAAATTGTTGTTCGTAGGAAATGTTTTGTTTTTAAAAAATTTAAATTAAAATTAAAAATAAAACAATGTCAGAGAGTATTGTGAAAATTGTTGTTCGTAGGAAATGTTTTGTTCTTTGAAAAATAAAAATAAAACAATGTCAGAGAGTATTGTGAAAATTGTTGTTTGTGGGAAATGTTTTGTTCTTTTAAAAAAAGAATAATAATAAATAAACAATGTCAGAGAGTATCGCGAAAATTGTTGTTCGTAGGAAATGTTTTGTTCTTTAAAAAATAAAAATAAAACAATGTCAGCGAGTATTGTGAAAATTGTTGTTCGTAGGAAATGTTTTGTTCTTTAAAAATTTAAATTTAAATTAAAAATAAAACAATGTCAGAGAGTATTGTGAAAATTGTTGTTCGTAGGAAATGTTTTGTTCTTTAAAGAATAAAAATAAAATAAAAACAATGTCAGAGAGTATTGTGAAAATTGTTGTTTGTGGGAAATGTTTTGTTCTTTTAAAATAATAATAATAATAATAAATAAACAATGTCGGAGAGTATCGCGAAAATTGTTGTTCGTAGGAAATGTTTTGTTCTTTAAAAAATAAAAATACAAATAAAACAATGTCAGCGAGTATTGTGAAAATTGTTGTTCGTAGGAAATGTTTTGTTCTTTAAAACATAAAAATTAAATTACAAATAAAAATAAAACAATGTCAGAGAGTACTGTGAAAATTGTTGTTGGTGGGAAATGTTTTGTTCTTTTAAAAAAAGAATAATAATAAATAAACAATGTCAGAGAGTATCGCGAAAATTGTTGTTCGTAGGAAATGTTTTGTTCTTTAAAAAATAAAAATAAAAATAAAACAATGTCAGCGAGTATTGTGAAAATTGTTGTTCGTAGGAAATGTTTTGTTCTTTAAAAATTAAAATTAAAATTAAAAATAAAACAATGTCAGAGAGTATTGTGAAAATTGTTGTTTGTAGGAAATGTTTTGTTCTTTAAAAAATAAAAATAAAATAAAAACAATGTCAGAGAGTATTGTGAAAATTGTTGTTTGTGGGAAATGTTTTGTTCTTTTAAAATAATAATAATAATAATAATAATAATAATAAATAAACAATGTCGGAGAGTATCGCGAAAATTGTTGTTCGTAGGAAATGTTTTGTTCTTTAAAAAATAAAAATAAAAATAAAACAATGTCAGCGAGTATTGTGAAAATTGTTGTTCGTAGGAAATGTTTTTTCTTTAAAAAAAACAAAAAACAATGTCAGAGAGTATTGTGAAAATTGTTGTTCGTAGGAAATATTTTGTTCTTTAAAACATAAAAATTAAATTACAAATAAAAATAAAACAATGTCAGAGAGTACTGTGAAAATTGTTGTTCGTAGGAAATGTTTTGTTCTTTAAAAAATTAAAATAAAATAAAAAATAAAACAATGTCAGAAAGTATTGTGAAAATTGTTGTTCGTAGGAAATGTTTTGTTCTTTAAAAAATAAAAATAAAAATAAAAATAAAACAATGTCAGAGAGTATTGTGAAAATTGTTGTTCGTAGGAAATGTTTTGTTCTTTAAAAAAATTTTTAAAAAATAAAAATAAAACAATGTCAGAGAGTATTGTGAAAATTGTTGTTCGTGGGAAATGTTTTTTTCTTTAAAAAAATAAAAAATACAAATAAAAAATACAAATAAAAACAATTTCAGAGAGTATTGTGAAAATTGTTGTTCGTAGGAAATGTTTTGTTCTTTTAAAAAAATAAAAAAAAAATAAAAATAAAACAATGTCAGAGAGTATTGTGAAAATTGTTGTTCGTGGGAAATGTTTTTTTCTTTAAAAAAATAAAAATACAAATAAAAAATAAAAATAAAAACAATGTCAGAGAGTATTGTGAAAATTGTTGTTCGTAGGAAATGTTTTGTTCTTTTAAAAAAAACGTGTCTTTGTTGATGCATTTTAGCATTTGAGTTATTATTAAGTTCAGCTGTGTATTGAAGTATAACTGTTACATTGAGCTAAAGAAGGGGGATGTAGAGCATTCACGTAACGCTCACTTGGTAGTTATTGTACCTTGGCAGCCACCGTATTTGTTATTGTGTACTGCGCATGCGCAAGCCGGTTCTTTTCTATATAGCATGCTGTGATATCAACCAGTGCTACGGAGAGCTGTACCAGTGAGTTGTAAATAAACAGAGTTCACTTTTTAAAGTATTACCCTCCGTCTGGTCATTCAACATATATGTTTTTTTTTTCTAAATGTAAAAGACTTCCTTGTGGTCTACATGACATGTGATGGTGGTTCTTTGGTCAAAATGTTGCATAGATGATGTTTTACAGATCATCTTCAAGTCGCTTTCTGACAGTCGCTTCCGGAAGCGCCGTTTTGTGGGCGGTCTTATTTACGTGACTCACCTTCGTCAGCGTCTTCTCCCCGTCATCTTTGTTGTAGCGGTGTAGCGTGCAAGGACGGGAGTGGAAAAAGTGTCAAAAGATGGAGCTAACTGTTTTAATGACATTCAGACTTTACTTCAATCAACGAGAAACCGTCCGACCGGAACTCTCTAATAACTAAAGTTCCTTGGGTGAATAATGTAAACTCACTACACCGGTATGTTTTAGCGCTTTCATGGCGAGTTTACTGGCAGATATAAGTAAGAACTTTACACTACTTTATACTAAAAATGGCAACAGCGGAGGATGAATGTCCCATAACAAGAAGATAGAGAAAAATAAGAAGTTTATCGACTGCGGTGTCGCCACGGACTACAATGGCGGATGCGCACAAATTTTCAGGATTTATGCAGATCCCAACTACACATCAGCAGGTACCAGAAGGTAAGAGAAGTTGTTTTGCCTAATATTGTGAAAAAAAACGCCAGATAATATGTCTTACCTTTTTCACACACCATAATAATACTCCTATGTTGAAGCACAGTACAATCCATCAAGTGGTGTAGCTTCATAGCTTACCAAAGTCGTATTAAAACATTTTGATACATTTTTGAGCGCCGTGTGTAATGTTCTATATTTTCAATGGAACATATAAACAATTTTTTTTTTTTTTTTTTTTTTTTAACTAAATGCATTCGTTCTTTCAATTTTGACTAAAAAAAAATGCACATTTTAAACTTGAATATTATTTCATCATGCCAATTATATTATTACATACTGTATTGCAAAACAATGTTTGTGAGATAAAAACAAATAGTTAAATATCTGCTTGTCACCTTTATTTATTTTTTATTGTTCTTTATTTAACTTTCAGTAAAGACAGATGGGTAAAACACAAGGAAGCAAAAGTGTAAAAACCTAAGAGTTTCCAGTAAACATGTCGTAAAAATCAGACAATAATCCAGCCCCCCCCCCCCCCCCACATCGGCAGTGAAGTGTATATACTCACAAGAAACCAAATAGCTTTGTCTTTGACCTTTTTTTTTACTTAAAGAAAGCAAATTAACATATTATATGAGAATGTTATGTTATGATTATCTTTAACCGAATCACAGCAGTGCTCGAATTAAAAAACAGCATTCCCTCTCATGTGATATTGCTTAATTAACATTAATGATGTGCACTTTAACAACAACTATACCTAATATATAAAGGGGTGGAAAAGTGACTATTACCTGCAGGGCAAACATTAGCTAACCAGAAGGCAATAACAATGTAAACAAAAAACACCTGCTTAAAAGATCGAATACAAATGTCCCTGAGGAATGTAAGGTGGGAGTACTGTAATTACCTAACGTTACATTATTATTTTCCATAACAATTTAGCCCCCTCCACAATATTAACCCGACGTTAAAACAGAACTAGCTATTTATTGATGAGCAATTGCCGAATCATGTAACATTAGCTTAATGCTAAAAAGCCAGGTTACTATCACATTCTGTAACAGACAAATAATTTCATGTAGGCTAACGTTACCTCCCTGCTACCTCTGTCTTTTTCTCGTTTCTCCTCCTCTTCTTTTCTATTTTTTCTTCCCTGGGCACCTGACAGTTTTGGCCGTTTTGTCATCTTGTGTTGATTTTTTGATGTGGTAAGAGTCAGGATACGGGAAGGGAGGGGGCGCACCGTGTGGGGAGATGGGGGGCGTAATGTTGTAACAAATAATATTTCTATTAAATAGGCTTTACTTTGCATTTTAATTAACGTGGGATTATTTTTTGTATTTATAAATAACAGTATCAATTTTTTTTTGTTTGTTTTTCTCCAACATTTGTGGCACTGGCGTGGCGCCCCCTGATGGACGGCGCCCTTAGCATTTGCCTATACGGCCTATGCCACGGGGCGGCCCTGCAATAAGCTGTAACTGACAATGAAAGTCATTAAAACCTGAGTCACGGCACAGGTGAGAGGCCACATATATCGCACAAGACCAGGCAAGAACAGACATTTCATTACCAATGCAGATATACCAGCAAGCACAACAAAGAATACGTATCTAAGGACTAATCACTAATGTGAGTGACAAGTGGTCTGAACACAAAGCGGGCAGGAAGCCTAAGGGCCAAATCTCAAAAGCAGTCAGTTAACATGTCGGAACAATAAGGACAAGAATATGCAAGTCATTAAAAACCAACTCATGGTACAGATGAGAGACAATAGAACAAAGACAGATGGGTAAAACACGAGGAAGCAAAAGTGTAAAAACCTAAGAGCTTTCAGTAAACAGGTCGTAAAAATCAGACAATAAGCTGCAACAGACAATGAAAGTCATTAAAACCTGAGTCATGGCACAGGGGAGAGGTCATAGAAGACAGGTATGGGCCACAAATTTGAGAAGCAGGAACAGAATTAAAAAAAAACAAGCATAGGTAAACTTAAGAGTGACACGAGAAACAATGGCTCCAAACAAAAAGACAAGACACAGGTGGGTAAAATACAAAGACGGGTGGAAAACCTAAGGGCAAAATCCAAGTAGGTAGTTAACAGGGAGGGATTGGGACCAACGAGTACAATAAAGAATAAGGATATAAAGATTCAGACTAATCCCAGATGTGAACGACAAGTGGTCAGTGGTCATGTGACAGAAAATGAAAGTCATTAAAATCTGAGGGACAACAGAACACAAGGGTATATATAGTCCATAAACCTAAGAAACAGGAACAGTGATTAGTACAAAGTACAAACTAAGGGTTGGACCAGAAGCTAAGGCTCTAAACCCAAGGACGAGACACAGGTGGGTGGGACAAAAGTTGAGGGCAAAAACAAAGGGTAAGTAGTTAAGACCAAAAGTTAGTACCCAATTGATCTGACATGGAACTGGAGGACTACATGACCAATTACAAAGACATGACACGGTTGGGTATCACACAAGACCAGGCAAGAAAATACATTTCTTTAACAATGCAGATATACCAGCAAGCACAACAAAGAATACGTATCTAAAGACTAGGGTTGTCTCGATAGTTTTGGATGATGCCACAAATGTAGGTATCGATCCGATACCAAGTAGTTACAGGGTCTTACATTGGTCATAATTTAAGTTCTCATGTGTCCAGGGACGTATTTCCTGAGTTTATAAACATAATATGAATTGCTTTTTTACTATTGTGACGATAAAAAAATATCGATTTAATCATAGTGGACTATGGACTGGACTCTCACTATTATGTTAGATCCACTATGGACTGGACTCTCACAATATTATGCTAGATCCACTCGACGTCCATTGGGTGCCCCACATCTGCGGTCCCCTCCAAGATTTCTCCCTGTCCCATTGGGTTGAGTTTTTCCTTGCCCTGATGTGGGATCTGAGCCGAGGATGTCGTTGTGGCTCGTGCAGCCCTTTGAGACACTCGTGATTTAGGGCTATATAAGTAAACATTGATTGATTGATTTATTGATAGTAGTATCGACAAGAGACGCTCTTGTACTTGGTATCATTACAGTGGATGTCAGGTGTAGATCCACCCATGTCATTTGTTTACATCAGGACGCCGGTGAGCAATTGTATCCTCCTACGGTGTGTAGTGAAGCATGTTTAGCCATTCCTCGTCCTGCAGGGATGATACTTGTAAGAAACGTACTTTATTTGTCGCCACGGAGGTGAGGATTAGTGATTTAGAAGAAGCAAGTTAGCCGCTAACTAGCTAGCCATGTCTTAAAGCACCTTTTCCTGAGGGCATTTCAGTCTTGTAGCTTCACCTTTTTCGTCAGTTTTTAGGCCAAAATGTGTCCGTCTTCCCTTTTATGTCGACACACTGTGTGTACTTGTAAGTACTCCGTTATGTGCGCTGCCAAACATGCTCCTCTGCTCGTAAAACCAGCAATGTCACGACATGACGATGACACGCCGTCATGCCTGTAAAAAAATAAAATAAAATATGGCGAACCGGTACTTTTCAAACAGAGTATAGTGCCATTTTTGATTCACTAGTACCGCGATACTATACTAGTACCGGTATACCATACTTGCCTACTAAAGACTAATCACTAATGTGAGTGACAAGTGGTCTGAACACAAAGCAAGCAGGAAGCTTAAGAGCCAAATCCTAAAAGCAGTCAGTTAACATGTCGGAACAATAAGGACAAGAATATGGAAGTCATTAAAAACCAAGTCATGGTACAGATGAGAGACAAAAAAGTACCAATGATTGTCACACACACACCAGGTGTGTTACACCCGAGACGCTAAAAAGAGAAAAGTTGATGACGAATGGCGTGTTTTCAACAAGACATGGACTGCCAAGCAACGTTCCCTCTAAGGTGCGCGCCTGCGCAATTGCGCACTGCTCAAGCGTCCTCTGCGCACAGCAAATATATGCCGCGCACCAAATCAAATCCCATCTGAATTCTAAACAAAATAAACACATTTATTCTGTGTAATTTTGCAATGACACTCTGAGTGACAGTGACAACAAGCGGCCCTAACGGTGTTCGTCAACACCGTTCAATTAAACACCGTTCAATTATTGTAACGTCTATCGAGATGCTTCGAGGACAGGAATTATATCGATCACTTTATTGAGCAAAACTGTTTATATTCGGCCATAACCACACCAAAAACATGAGTAAAACACTTCCATCTCGAAAAACAAGTCATTTTCTGCCGTACAAACCAGGCCAAAACCAACTTGTCATCTGTCACCAACACGCATACCACTAAGCCACTGGTGCGTTTATGGCCACACAAAAAGTCAGACAACTCAAATACCACACAAAGTTACACTATGACTCCTCAGTCATACGTGTGCTTATTTTACTGTCATTTATTATTAATGTTAATTTATTGATGTTAATCATGGAATGCTGTTACTAGAGAAAGTTACAGGAATGCACACTTCATCCTATGCTTACATTTCATTGTGCAACATGAGGATGTTTAAGGGGAACTAAATGTGATCTCTGAAAGGGGTACAAATTATTTCCAAAGCAGTGCTTTTGGTATAAAGTTAAGTTAGGTTAAATGAAAGTATTATTATTATTATTATTATTATTATTATTTATCTTACGGTATATATCAAAAATAATATTGAGCAAAATTTAATTGAAATATTGTCGATGTGGCCCTCCAGCAGTGCTCGGGTTGCTCATGCGGCCCCCGGTAAAAATTAATTGCCCACCCCTGCCCTAGGAGGTGAGGGGATCAGTGGGCAGCAGCGCCCAGGAATCATTTTTGGTGATTCAAGCCCCAATTCCAACCCTTGATGCTGAGTGCCAAGCAGGGAGGGAATGGGTCCCATTTTTATAGTCTTTGGTATGACTTCTAACTTGGATTGTTTCCCTGGCTTCGAGACTCTCCTGAAGGACAGTGCAGCGAAGACACAACAAACTCCCTTCTTGTCTCTCATGGACACACACCTGTTGTTGTTGACTTTGGACTAGCGACTGCACGACATCAAGGCCGAGGAACAGAGACACACTGCAGGCTTACACACAAACATGCATCCACAAAAATATACGCCACACACATACCTACCATAGGGGACGCAAATCCCATAGGGGTGATGAAAGGATGGTCAGTGCCTGAGAGCTGCGGCCTACCACCATGACCCCGCACTCCCTTCCCTCTGTTGCTAGATGTCTCGAGATGTATGTTGTAATATGTTTATGTGTTTTGCTATGGAGGTTTTTTCCCACTACAGACTAGGCCCCCTTAGGAGCCCAGTTTAGATTGTATTTTTTACTCATCTTTCCCCAGCGTTTTACCTTTTTCCCCATCTTTTATGGGGCGCCTTGTGGCGACCCACCAGCGTTCCTGTTCTGTAACCCTGTACACTGATTGTTTGTCTAATCTTGAACGGGTTTGTGCTGAAAACAAAGTTTAGTTCTACTTGTGCAATGACAATAAAGACCTATCCTATCCATCCAATCCTATCTTAGGGCGTACACTCTAACCCAGTGGTTCTTAACCTTGTTGGAGGTACCGAACCCCACCACTTTCATATGCGCATTCACCGAACCCTTCTTTAGTGAAAAATTTAAAAATTTAAAAATTTAAAATTCAATACAAAGTTATATGTTTTTGGTAACACTTTAGTATGGGGAACATATTCTAAGTAACAAAGACTTAATTTAGAGTTTTTTGGACACTAGGGGAACATATTCTAAGTAACAAAGACTTAATTTAGAGTTATTTGGTTAGGGTTAGGGTTAGAGGGTTAGGGCCAGGGTTAGAGGGAATTAACCTTGCCGAATAAGGCATTAATAAGTACTTAATAATGACTAGTTAAGAGCCAATATGTTACTAATTTGCATGTTAATAAGCAACTAATTAATGGTGAATAGGTTCCCCATACTAAAGTGTTACCATGTTTTTTTACTGGTGCACAAAATTAACCGTGCATGAACATTACCTTGTTTAAAGAACAAAACCAACACAGTGCATAAACTCACAACAAATTACACACCTGCAAATCAGTGTGACTTCTGCTGTTGCCGTATCCGTAATACGCCGATGGGGAGACATTTTTATTTACACGATGAGTCGGGTGTGTTTTGACCTCAGCTGAACCCCTGAGGCCGACTCACCGAACCCCTAGGGTTTGATCGAACCCAGGTTAAGAACCACTGCTCTAACCACTAGACCACTGAGTAGGTACTACCAATAGAACCAATAGAACCAATAGAACACAAGGCCAAAAAATTTAGAAACAGAAACAGGGATTAGGAACAAAGTACATTTAGACCTAAGAGTATGACCAGAAACTAAGGATCTAAACACAATGGGGTAGAACACAATGGCGGGTAGAAAACTTGAGGGCAAAAACCAAGTAGATAGCAAAGAACCAAGGTTAGGAACATAGACTAAATTACTCTTAACCTGAACTCACAACCTACCGATCTCAGGGCAGACGCTCTAACCACTAGGCCACTGAGTAGGTAGAACCAATAGAACACAAGGCCAAAAACTTGAGAAACAGAAACAGGGATTAGGAACAAAGTACATTTAGACCTAAGAGTACGACCAGAAACTAAGGCTCTAAACACAATGGGGTAGAACACAATGACGGGTAGAAAACATGGGGGCAAAAACCAAGTAGATAGCAAAGAACCAAGGTTAGGAACAAAGACTAAATGACTCTTAACCTGAACTCACAACCTACCAATCTCAGGGCAGACGCTCTAACCACTAGGCCACTGAGTAGGTAGAACCAATAGAACACAAGGCCAAACACTTAAGAAACAGAAAAAGGGATTAGGAACAAAGTACATTTAGACCTAAGAGTACGACCAGAAACTAAGGCTCTAAACACAATGGGGTAGAACACAATGGCGGGTAGAAAACATGAGGGCAAAAAACCAAGTAGATAGCAAAGAACCAAGGTTAGGAACAAAGACTAAATGACTCTTAACCTGAACTCACAACCTACCGATCTCAAGGTTAGGAACAAAGACTAAATGACTCTTAACCTGAACTCACAACCTACCAATCCCAGGGCGGACGCTCTAACCACTAGGCCACTGAGTAGGTAGAACCAATAGAACCAATAGAACACAAGGCCAAACACTTAAGAAACAGAAAAAGGGATTAGGAACAAAGTACATTTAGACCTAAGAGTACGACCAGAAACTAAGGCTCTAAACACAATGGGGTAGAAAACATGAGGGCAAAAACCAAGTAGATAGCAAAGAACCAAGGTTAGGAACAAAGACTAAATGACCTGACATGGAACTTGAGGACTACATGACCAATTATAACGACCTGTCACAGGCAAGAAATGATATTTCATTAATAACAACACACACAACAACCCTTTTCATCGCTAATCAAAGCAAATTTAATTCACCCCTTTGACTCAAACCCCTTCGATCAACGTCAGCCACCTCTTTTAATTCCTGCCGTCCTGTCCGCTCACTCGGAACGCCGGCGGGTCTTTGCTCGCTCATCTATGTAGGACAAGTAGTCTGAAGCAATAACGGAACAAGATGAATGTGCGGGGGATATGTGTCCGTGTGAGAGCTCTTGTCGCTGACAGTTTGGCTGCACAAAGGGGGTGGACCGGCGCCGCTTGATTTCCTGTTCGGATCCCGACCGCGGCTAAATTGGAATCACTCTGACAACCTCTGGCGTTAAGATGGATTGCTGCAGTTAAAGAAAAAAAGGGCCGGCCTTTTTTTCTAAAACGGAATAATACAGGAATTAATGCTGGTGACAGACAGCTGACCCGGGCAGTGCATGAAAGGGAGAAAAAAGGGCGGAAGCCACCAAGCACATCCAAAAGTTCTCAGTGAGCCGGGATGAATGTTTGATCAACTGTCTGGGCTTTAACCAGCCTTGCCAAAGTACACCTGCCTGGAGGACAAAAGATACGACACCCACCCAAGGGTGTCAAGGAAATCTGTGCGTTCTCTCCGAAAAGGCTCAAATCTCATCCAGATTCTCTGCGAGATTCTCCATTTGCATTTCCAGGACAATGGCCGTCTGCATTCCAAGCAGCGACTCAAGTGACCAAACAATACTCTTGCCGCTAAATGCGGCTTACATTGTGCTCCGTCCATGCCAAGCCTGATGCAATGGATTTTGCTCGTAGCGCGCTTTGGAAAGTCACTATGACATCAGGGTGTGTTTTGAGTTGGTAGGCCACAAGTCATACCGGCTGGCTGCAGCTCATTGCCCTGCAGTAATGGCAGGCATGCACACACCTGAGACCGGGAGGTGCAGCGTCAGGTGGAGCCCATTACTTCCTCCAAAGTGTTCCATGTGCTAATAAACAGCTTCACAAAGTGTGACCCCAGCTCAACTGATGTATACCAAGGATGCTTTACATACATGCAATGTGCTGCTTGGGTATTTGGGATCCCATGTCGTTCATGTTGGTGCAAGTCTGACATCTAGTGGTCGTTATGCAGCATTACACCACAACATTACTTTTGTGTGTTTTTTGGTGGACATCATGCAAGCCTTTATCAATCAATCAATGTTTATTTATATAGCCCTAAATCACAAGTGTCTCAAAGGGCTGCACAAGCCACAATGACATCCTCGGTTCAGAGCCCACATAAGGGCAAGGAAAAACTCACAACCCAGTGGGATTGTCAGGTTTGTCACTGACAGTTTGGTTTTGATTGATTGAGACTTTTATTAGTAGGTTGCACAGTGAAGTACATATTCCGTACAATTTACCACTAAATGGTACAATTTACCACTAAATGGTAACACCCGAATAAGTTTTTCAACTTGTTTAAGTCGGGGTCCACTTAAATTGATTCATGATACAGATATATACTATCATATATACTATCATCATAATACAGTCATCACACAAGATAATCACATTGAATTATTTACATTATTTACAATCAGGGGTGTGGAGGGTGGGGGGGTGCAGGGGGGGGGGGGTATGGACATCAAGTAGTGGACATATCAGAAGGCATAAGAAAAAGAAAAAGTATCTGCATTTGATTGTTTACATTTGATTATTAGCAATCCGGGGAGGGTGTTAGTTTAGGGTTGTAGCTGCCTGGAGGTGAACTTTTATTGCGGTTTTGAAGGAGGATAGAGATGCCCTTTCTTTTACACCTGTTGGGAGCGCATTCCACATTGATGTGGCATAGAAAGAGAATGAGTTAAGACCTTTGTTAGTTCGGAATCTGGGTTTAACGTGGTTAGTGGAGCACCCCCTGGTGTTGTGGTTATGGCGGTAATGTTTTAGTTTTTCCTCTGTGTTTGTCCTTGCTTCTGTCAGCGCTGTTAATTTTGGTTGTTTCCTGCTTTTCTCCCTGAGTGCTGTTTTCCCTCAGCTGTGGCTGATTGGCACCTGGCCACACCTGGTGTCAATCAGCCAGCTGCTATTTAAACCTGCCTTGCCATCCAGTCTGTGCTGGAGTATTGTCGCTAATACTTGCTGATGTCAATGTGGCCCCCGGGTTAAAATATTTGCCCACTTCTGCCTTGTTGGCTACATGAGAGGGTAAAATAGTGGGGGGAAAAAACTTCCACAATAACAAACTTAGTGTTATATGAACGCCTCTCAATTAAAACTGAGCTCTCTTACCCTTGAATACAATGGCATTCAAGTGTGCAGGTGTACCTAATGAGGTGTCTAATGGGAGCATATAAGACACCCATGAGTACAGTACGTCCAAAATACACCTTTGATGTGCAGCAGTCAAATGAGTCCAAAATTGCTTTAAAATGTTTTCTGTGTGGTTCCAAGTATCACCCAAGAGGAACACCTTGTCTGTTTTTTCACACACATTTTTTTCACACACTCACATTATGCAAAAAAAAAATGTTTCACACAGTCACATTATGCAAATTTTGCCCAGGGAGGGGAGTGAGAGGAGGAGGAAGAAGGTGCTGCTCACTGCAACTTCACTGTACTTTGACACGGTCCAGACGCACCAGGAACAAGAGGTAGCAAAATCAAGACGGTAGGTTTGCCTTTCTTCCATTTTCAATGAATGAAAAGCCCCCAGCTGTAACTTTTATGTGCATTTTAAAGCTCTTATCACATAGTTTGCAGGCTTAGTGTGCAAAAAGTTGTTCCTCCTGTTGTTATTTTGAAGCAAACAAAGCATGCAAAGAGCGCCCGATGAACTAGTTTGCACCCGTGTGCACTTTGGTAACATGAGTAGAGTGTGTTGGTAACATGAGTAGTGTGTGTTGCCACACGGTTGCCAAACATGCCATAAGCACACAATACTGCAGACTTTTGATTGACATTCTCATTGAGATATATTGTTGTGATTGTGGTTGTGGCTTAAGTGGTTGTCTGCCTCACGCTCAGGAAACAACAATTGTTCAGTGAATACATCCATTGGAATTATTGTCTTATTTATTTGCATTGTTTACAGCAGGGGTCACCAACCTTTTTGAAAGCAAGAGCTACTTCTTGGGTACTGATTAATGCGAAGGGCTACCAGTTTGATACACACTTAAATAAATTGCCAGAAATAGCCAATTTGCTCAATTTACCTTTAACTCTATGTTATTATTGATAATTAATGATATTGACACTTAATTGAACGGTTTAAAAGAGGAGAAAACACGAAAAAAAATGACAATTAAATTTTGAAACATAGTTAATCTTCAATTTCGACTCTTTAAAATTCAAAATTCAACCGAAAAAAAGAAGGGAAAAACTAGCTAATTTGAATCTTTTTGAAAAAATTTAAAAAAATAATTTATGGAACATCATTAGTAATTTTTCCTGATTAAGATTAATTTTAGAATTTTGATGACATGTTTTAAATAGGTTAAAATCCAATCTACACTTTGTTAGAATATATAACAAATTGGACGAAGCTATATTTCTAACAAAGACAAATCATTATTTCTTCTAGATTTTCCAGAACAAAAATTTGAAAAGAAATTCAAAAGACTTTGAAATAAGATTTAAATTCTATTCTACAGATTTTTCTAGATTTGCCAGAATAATTTTTTTGAATTTTAATCATAATAAGTTTGAAGAAATATTTCACAAATATTCTTCGTCGAAAAAACAGAAGCTAAATTGAAGAATTAAATTAAAATGTATTTATTATTCTTTAAAATAAAAAATAAAAATTACTTGAACATTGATTTAAATTGTCAGGAAAGAAGAGGAAGGAATTTAAAAGGTAAAAAGGTATATGTGTTTAAAAACCCTAAAATAATTTTTAAGGTTGTATTTTTTCTCTAAAATTGTCTTTCTGAAAGTTATAAGAAGCAAAGTAAAAAAAATAATGAATTTATTTAAACAAGTAAAGACCAAGTCTTTAAAATATTTTCTTGGATTTTCAAATTCTATTTGAGTTTTGTCTCTCTTAGAATTAAAAATGTCGGGCAAAGCGAGACCAGCTTGCTAGTAAATAAATACAATTTAAAAATAGAGGCAGCTCACTGGTAAGTGCTGCTATTTGAGCTATTTTTAGAACAGGCCAGCGGGCTACTCATCTGGTCCTTACGGGCTACCTGGTGCCCGCGGGCACCGCGTTGGTTACCCCTGGTTTACAGAGTCCTGATTCATTTTTTCGCCCTCATTCCTTCACCTTTCCCTTTAAAATCATGCCGTTCACAAGGGAACAAAGTGAGTCTTTGTCTATAGTAGGGTTGTACGGTATACCGGTACTAGTATAGTATCGCGGTACAAATGAATAAAAAAAGGTACTGTCAGGTTCAAACACCGATGACATTTATTAAACAAGACAAGAAGCAAATAATCAAACAGAGACAGAATTCAATTTGGACTCAATTGAGGAGAGACGCCGGGACACTGAACTCTTGTGCAATCTCCAGCACGCTCTGGCGAAAGATTGTACAACTCCTCCTTTATTAGACTTTCTCTGACCACATGACCACAGCTGCTTCCAGAAGGGACGTGGGTCGTAAACAGCGTTGCCTTTGGTTACAGAACAGTTCAAAAGAAAAGGTCATAAATAGAGATGTCCGATAATATCGGCAGGCCGATATTATCGGCCGATAAATGCTTTAAAATGTAATATCGGAAATTATCGGTATCGTTTTTTTTATTATCGGTATCAGATTTTTTTTTTTTTTTTTTTTTTTTTATTAAATCAACATAAAAAACACAAGGTACACTTACAATTAGTGCACCAACCCAAAAAACCTCCCTCCCTCCCCCATATACACTCATTCACACAAAAGGGTTGTTTTTTTTCTGTTATTAATATTCTGGTTCCTACATTATATATCAATATATATCAATACAGTCTGCAAGGGATACAGTCCGTAAGCACACATGATTGTGCGTGCTGCTGCTCCACTAATAGTACTAACCTTTAACAGTTAATTTTACTCATTTTCATTCATTACTAGTTTCTATGTAGCTGTTTTTATATTGTTTTACTTTCTTTTGTATTCAAGAAAATGTCTTATTTTATTTTTTTATTTTTTTTAAAAAGGACCTTATCTTCACCATACTTGGTTGTCCAAATTAGGCATAATAATGTGTTAATTCCAAGAACTGTATATATCGGTATCGGTTGATATCGGTATCGGTAATTAAGAGTTGGACAATATTGGATATCGGCAAAAAAGCCATTATCGGACATCCCTAGTCGTAAACACTTCACAGAAAAGGTCGTAAACGAGTTCAAAAAGAGGTTCGTAAAACAGTTGATAAAGGAGGTTCAAAAAGAGGTCGTCTGGAAATTGGGCAGATCCTGCCTTCTCTCCGCTTTGAAGTCTTTGGGCTAGAACAATATCTTTCTGTTGATTACCATACATAAAAGAAAACAGAAAACCCTTCATGTTGCTTCCCCCCTTCCACAGTGGAGTTTTACGAGCCTTCTTCTTGGTAGGTTTCAAAGACAGCTTTTGCATCTCACCCGGCACACAATGTAACACAAAGTTTTTGTGATAACTTAGAAACAATTATTGTAACAGGTACTATACTCTGTTTGAAAAGTACCGTTTCGCAATTGTATTTATTTTTTTAACAGGCATGACGGGGCGCCGTCACGTCGTGACATTGCTGCTTTTACGAGCAGCGGAGCATGTTCGGCAGCGCACGATCACGGGGTACTTACAAGCAGACACAGTGCGTGGACAGAAAAGGGAGAAAGGACGCATTTTGGCCTATAAACTGACGATAAAGGCGAAGTTATAACACTGAAACACCCTCAGGAAGAGGTGCTTTAAGACCTGGCTAGCTAGCTAGCGGCGAACATCCTTCTGAAGTCAGCAGTGTTTTAGCTTCTTCTAAATCACTAATAATAAAGTAATAATAAAGTACGTTTCTTACAAATCCCTGCAGGATGAGGATTAGCTAAACATGCTTCATTACATTAGTAGTCATCAATTACAATAGCGTATCTAGTCGATACTACTATGATTACATCGATCTTTTTTCCTTTTTTTAAAAAAATTCATATTATAAACTCAGGAAATACGTCCCTGGACACATAAGGACATTGAATATGACCAATGTATCATCCTGTAACTACTTGGTATCGCATCGATACCTGAATTTGTGGTATCATCCAAAACTAATGTAAAGTATCCAAACAACAGAAGAATAAGTGATTATTACATTTTAACAGAAGTGTAGATAGAACATGTTAAAACAGAAAATAACCAGATATTAACAGTAAATGAACAAGTGGATAAATAATCAATTTTTACAGCTTGTCCTTTATAATTTTGACAAAATAATAGAATGATAAATGATACAATATGTTACTGCATACGTCAGCAGACTAATTAGGAGCCTTTGTTTGTTTACTTACTAATAAAAGACAAGTTGTCTCGTATGTTCACTATTTTATTTAAGGACTAAATTGTTCTTTTATTGCAATAATAAACATGTCTAATGTACCCTAAGATTTTTTTGTTAAAATAAAGCCAATAATGCCATTTTTTTGTGGTCCCCTTAGGAAAGTATCGAAATATATTTTGGTACCCGGTACCAAAATATTGGTATCGGGACAACCCTAGTCTGTAGTTAACTCGTAATTAACCAAGTAAAGTTTATCTTTAACTAAAGTGTACCTTAAACAGATGACTTTAAAGTTTTAAATACTAGCAATATTAAGGGTGGGTTACTGGAACTGAGCCAGCGTATGCGGCAGTAACCAGACCGAAAAAAGAAGACGCTATCGGCGCTTCATCTCGGCGCTAAATGAATGCAGTCGCGGTCATTTGCAACAAGCGTTTGGCGATGATATTTTACATGTAAAGTCTTGCAGCATCCCAACCAGGGCCGGCCCGTGGCATAGGCCGCATAGGCAAATGCTAAGGGCGCCGTCCATCAGGGGGCGCCACGCCAGTGCCACAAATGTTGGAGAAAAAATAAATAAATAAATTAAAGTTGGTACTATTATTTCTAAATACAAAAAATAATCCCACGTTAATTAAAATGCAAAGTAAAGCCTATTAAATAGAAATATTATTTGTTACAACATTACGCACCCCCCCCCCCCCCCTTCCCGTATCATGACTCTTTTTGGACGTCACCACATCAAAAAATCAAGACCAGATGTCAAAACGGCCAAAACTGTCAGGTGCCCAGGGAAGAAAAAAGAGAAAAGAGGAGGAGAAACGAGAAAAAGACAGAGGTAGCAGGTAGGTAACGTTAGCCTACATGAAATTATTTGTCTGTTACAGAATGTGATAGTAACCTGGCTTTTTAGCATTAAGCTAATGCTACATGATTCGGCAATTGCTAATCAATAAATAGCTAGTTCTGTTTTAACGTCGGGTTAATATTGTGGAGGGGGCTAAATTGTTATGGAAAATAATAATGTAACGCTAGGTAATTACAGTACTCCCACCTTACATTCCTCAGGGACATTTGTATTAGATCTTTTAAGCAGGTGTTTTTTGTTTACATTGTTGTTGCCTTCTGGTTAGCTAATGTTTGCCCTGCAGGTAATAGTCACTTTTCCACCCCTTTATATATTAGGTATAGTTGTAAGCCTAGTTGTTAAAGTGCACATCATTAATGTTAATTAAGCAATATCACATGAGAGGGAATGCCGTTTTTTAATTTGAGCACTGCTGTGATTCGGTTAAAGATAATCATAACATAACATTCTCATATAATATGTTAATTTGCTTTCTTTAAATAAAAAAAAAGGTCAAAGACAAAGCTATTCGGTTTCTTGTGAGTATATACACTTCACTGCTGATGTGGGGGTGGCGCCATCTAAAATCTTGCCTAGGGCGCCAGATTGGTTAGGGCCAGGCCTGATCCCAACAGAAATGCTCTTCTTACACTTATCCCTGCCTGTAACACACATTTAAGTATACCATGAATGAAAAGGAGCAAGAAGAAGTTCAAAACTTACAAAACCCAAAAGCAGTGAAGTTGGCACGTTGTGTAAATGGTAAATAAAACCAGAATTCAATGATTTGCAAATCCTTTTCAACTTAAGTTCAATTGAAAAGACTGCAAAGACAATATAGTTCATGTTCAAACTGAGAAACGTAAATAAGCATTAACTTACACATTGCAAAAAAAGTTGTCACATGGGCATTTTCACCACTGTGTTACATGGCCTTTCCTTTTAACAACACTCTTGGCATTCTCTTGGTGTTCTACAAGAGGTAGTCACCTGAAATGGTTTTTGCTTCACAGGTGTGCTTGAAGCTCATGGAGAGAATGCCAGGATTGTGCAAAGCAGTAATCAGAGCAAAGGGTGGCTATTTTGAAGGAACTACAATACAAAACATGTTTTCAGTTATTTCACTTTTTTTTTGTTAAGTACATAACTCCACATTCATAGTTTCGTTGCCTTCAGTGACAATCTACAATGTAAATAGTCATGAAAATAAAGAAAATGCATTGAATGAGAAGAAGGTGTGTCCAAACTTTTGGCCTGTACTGTATATTCGTACAATTTTTGCGGGTTTTCTACGAAATTAAGTATACACCTTTAGGGCACTGACAGGCGCATGCGTGTTAAATCCAAGCAAGATTGGTAGAAAAATATGGCGCCATCAAGCAAAATGTCTTAGCTACTAATTGTCCATAAATGATATAATCATCATGCAACTTTGAGGATATTTACTTACAGTATGGAAGGCATTCTTATGGCCCTATTCCTGGGTAGGTTGATCATTTGGAAAGCGCCACTCGAAAAAAGCAACTGACACTGTGGTCAAAGCTGGAATTGCCACAAAACATATTTTAAGATAAAGTGGATAGTCAATCCCCCTCAATTTGTCACGTTTCATGTGTCAGGTAAACTGAGACAAATGTCTGGACTCGAGTCAATACATGGATCAATCAATCAATGTTTACTTATATAGCCCTAAAACACGAGTGTCTCAAAGGGCTGTACAAGCCACGACGACATCCTCGGCTCAGATCCCACATCAGGGCAAGGAAAAACTCAAACCCAATGGGACAATGAGAAACCTTGGAGGGGACCGCAGATGTAAGGATGTGAGGGTCCAGTCTATAGTGGATCTAACATAATAGTGAGAGTCCAGTCCATAGTGGATCTAACATAATAGTGTGAGAGTCCAGTCCATAGTGGATCTAACATAATAGTGAGAGTCCAGTCCATAGTGGATCTAACATAATAGTGTGAGAGTCCAGTCCATAGTGGATCTAACATAATAGTGAGAGTCCAGTCCATAGTGGATCTAACATAATAGTGAGAGTCCAGTCCATAGTGGATCTAACATAATAGTGAGAGTCCAGTCCATAGTGGATCTAACATAATAGTGAGAGTCCAGTCCCTAGTGGATCTAACATAATAGTGTGAGAGTCCAGTCCATAGTGGATCTAACATAATATTGTGAGAGTCCAGTCTATAGTGGATCTAACATAATAGTGAGAGTCCAGTCCATAGTGGATCTAACATAATAGTGAGATTCCAGTCTATAGTGGATCCAACATAATAGTGAGAGTCCAGTCCATAGTGGATCTAACATAATAGTGAGAGTCCAGTCCATAGTGGATCTAACATAATAGTGTGAGAGTCCAGTCCATAGTGGATCTAACATAATAGTGAGAGTCCAGTCCCTAGTGGATCTAACATAATAGTGTGAGAGTCCAGTCCATAGTGGATCTAACATAATATTGTGAGAGTCCGGTCCATAGTGGATCTAACATAATAGTGAGAGTCCAGTCCATAGTGGATCTAACATAATAGTGAGAGTCCAGTCTATAGTGGATCTAACATAATATTGTGAGAGTCCAGTCCATAGGGGATCTAACATAATAGTGTGAGAGTCCAGTCCATAGTGGATCTAACATAATAGTGAGAGTCCAGTTCATAGTGGATCTAACATAATAGTGAGAGTTCAGTCCATAGTGGATCTAACATAATAGTGAGAGTCCAGTCCATAGTGGATCTAAAATAATAGTGAGAGTCCAGTCCATAGTGGATCTAACATAATAGTGAGAGTCCAGTCCATAGTAGATCTAATATAATAGTGTGAGAGTCCAGTCCATAGTGGATCTAACATAATAGTGAGAGTCCAGTCCATAGTGGATCTAACATAATAGTGAGAGTCCAGTCCATAGTGGATCTAACATAATAGTGGGAGTCCAGTCCATAGTGGATCTAACATAATAGTGTGAGAGTCCAGTCCATAGTAGATCTAACATAATAGTGAGAGTCCAGTCCATAGTGGATCTAACATAATAGTGAGAGTCCAGTCCATAGTGGATCTAACATAATAGTGAGAGTCCAGTCCATAGTGGATCTAACATAATAGTGAGAGTCCAGTCCATAGTGGATCTAACATAATAGTGAGAGTCCAGTCCATAGTGGATCTAACATAATAGTGAGAGTCCAGTCCATAGTGGATCTAACATAATAGTGAGAGTCCAGTCCATAGTGGGGCCAGCAGTATTAATGTATTGTTTTCTTTTCCAGCCCTTCTATGACTGATGTAATCGGTCTTCGGCACTCCGGAAGGAAGCCCAAACGCTCTAATGGATCTGACCTCCCCCAGCCTGAGCTCGGCCACAACAGAGAGCGAGGATCTTCAGTCCAGAGTGGACTTTTTCCGCAAGTTGGGTTACTCCTCTGCGGATCTTAGGGCGGCGCTCTCCAAGCTGGACGACTGCACGGACACCAACTCGGTGCTGGAGGAGCTGGTTCGGAACCGCGGCGTACCGAGTAACGGCGGTGAGGAGAGGAGCGCAGACCAGGGAGATGGTTCGCTGGCTCCCGATCAGGGGTTCGGACCGCCCAGAATGTCGCCTGGCAAGGCAGGTGGAGACTCTGAGTTGAGGCCCGTTGTTATTGATGGTAGCAACGTAGCCATGAGGTAAGAACCGGTGTCAGCTTGCACGTACAACCTTCAAAGTCACTCGTCCGCGAGGCCACTACATGCAAATTTCAGCATTCCATGAGGTGTTGACAATCTGACTTTCAGAACTCCTCCTCGTCTTGTCTCTTCTTCTTTTTGTCTGTGTGTGTGAACAGTCATGGCGACAGGGACGTGTTCTCATGCCGAGGCATCCAACTAGCTGTCAACTTCTTCCTGACGAGAGGACACACAGCCATCAAGGTGTTTGTTCCATCTTGGCGCAGAGAACACGATGCTCCGGTCACTGGTGAGGTCCCACATTTGACAAAGATAAGGATTTTATATGTGGGGGAAATAATGAACAGAAATAAATAGATAATACAAAACCCAAAACCAGTCAAGTTGGCACGTTGTGTAAATGGTAAGAAAAAACAGAATACAATGATTTGCGAACCCTTTTCAACCTATATTCAATTGAATAGACTGCGAAGACAAGATACTTAAAGGCCTACTGAAATGATTTTTTTTTTATTTAAACGGGAATAGCAGATCCATTCTATGTGTCATACTTGATCATTTCGCGATATTGCCATATTTTTGCTGAAAGGATTTAGTAGAGAAAATCCACGATAAAGTTCGCAACTTTGGCTCGCTGATAAAAAAAAAAGCCTTGCCTGTAGCGGAAGTAGCGTGACGTCACAGGAGCTAGTATTCCTCACAATTCCCCGTTGTTTACAATGGAGCGAGAGAGATTCGGACCGAGAAAGTGATGATGACCCCATTAATTTGAGCGAGGATGAAAGATTCGTAGATGAGGAACGTTACAGTGAAGGACTTGAGAGGCAGTGATGGACGTATCTTTTTTCGCTCTGACCGTAACTTAGGTACAAGCTGGCTCATTGGATTCCACACTCTCCTTTTTCTATTGTGGATCACAGATTTGTATTTTAAACCACCTGGGATACTATATCCTCTTGAAAATGAAAGTCGAGCACGCGAAATGGACATTCAGTGCCTTTTATCTCCACGACAATACATCGGCGACACACTTAGCTCGTGAGCTAGCGCGATAGCATCGTTCTCAAATGAAGATAGAAACAAAAGAAATAAACCCCTGACTGGAAGGATAGATAGAAAATCAACAATACTATTAAACCGTGGACATGTAAATACACGGTTAATGATTTCCAGGCTGGCGAAGGTTAACAATGCTGTGCTAACGACGCCATTGAAGCTAACTTAGCAACCAGACCTCACAGAGCTATGTACTCTCTCCTTTTTGTATTGTGAATCACGGATTTGTATTTTAAACCACCTCGGATACTATATCCTCTTGAAAATGAGAGTCGAGAACGCGAAATGGACATTTAAAGTGACTTATCTCCAAGACAATACATCGGTGACACACTTAGCTACTGAGCTAACGTGATAGCATCGTTCTCAAATGAAGATAGAAACAAAATAAATAAACCCCTGACTGGAAGGATAGATAGAAAATCAACAATACTATTAAACCGTGGACATGTAAACACACGGTTAATGATTTCCAGGCTGGCGAAGGTTAACAATGCTGTGCTAACGACGCCATTGAAGCTAACTTAGCAACCAGACCTCACAGAACTATGTACTCTCTCCTTTTTCTATTGTGAATCACGGATTTGTATTTTAAACCACCTGGGATACTATATCCTCTTGAAAATGAGAGTCGAGAACGCGAAATGGACATTTAAAGTGACTTTTATCTCCAAGACAATACATCGGTGACACACTTAGCTACTGAGCTAACGCGATAGCATCGTTCTCAAATGAAGATAGAAACCCATCAACAGCCGTGCTCACCTGCATTCCAGCGATCAACGGCACGACGAAGGACTTCATCCGTGGGTTTGGCGGCAAGCATAGGCTAGGCGTAGTAAGTAGTCCTTGTTGTGTTGCTGTAAGTATTGTAATGCCCCGCAGTGGAGAAGGAGTCACACTGACGAGGAAGCGCTGCTCAATCGCTTTATTAAAAAGCGGTAACTGGTTGTAGTTCAAAAAGTAACGCACACACATACACGAGCTGCTGTTAGCCAAAAGTCACGCTCACACACACTCAAGTTCTCCGCCAACTCACTCGTGCATGCGCGTTCCCCAAACCCTTAAAGACACAGTACACTAATGCAAATATCACAGATATTACAGTATTGTACTTAGCCGCTAATACACCGATCCATCCCACCTACAACGCTTCAGAAAACCACTGTCAGTAACTACAGTTGGTCGCTACATCTGTAAGTGCAAGTTAAAACTCTACTATGCAAAGAGAAAGCCATTTATCAACAACACCCAGGAAAGCTTCAACAATTGGTCAATGTGTTGCTGTCATTAAATTCTAAGTTAATGATTATTTGGCAAAAAAAATTAAGTTTCTCTGTCAGGTGAAAAGGCTAATTGGCATAGTGGGTAGAGCCTGAGGGTTGCAGGTTCGCTCCCCGCCTCTTGACATCCGAATCGCTGCCGTTGTGTCCTTGGGCAGGACACTTTACCCCCAGTGCCGCTCACACTGGTGAATGAATGATGGGTGGTGGTCGGAGGGGCCGTAGGCGCAAACTGGCAGCCACGCTTCCGTCAGTCTACCCCAGGGCAGCTGTGGCTATGAAAGTAGCTTACCACCACCAGGTGTGAATGAATGATGGCTTCTCACTTCTGAACAGGCTAATTGGGAACAGGTGGGTGCCATGATTGGGTATAAAAGCAGCTTCCGGGAAATGCTCAGTCATTCACAAACAAGGACGGGGCGAGGGTCACCACTTTGTCAACAAATGCGTGAGGAAATTGTCGAACAGTTTAAGAACAACATTTCTCAACCAGCTATTGCAAGGAATTGAGGGATTTCACCATCTACGCTCCGTAATATCGTCAAAGGGTTCCGAGAATCTGGAGAAATCACTGCACGTAAGCAATGATATAACGGACCTTCGATCCCTCAGGCGGTACTGCATCAAAAACCGACATCATTGTGTAAAGGATATCACCACATGGGCTCCGAAACACTTCAGAAAACCACTCTCAGTAACTACAGTTTGTCGCTACATCTGTAAGTGCAGGTTAAAACTCTACTATGCAAAGAGAAAGCCATTTATCAACAACACCCAGTAAAGCTTCAACAATTGGTCAATGTGTTGCTGTCATTAAATTCTAAGTTATTGATTATTTGGCAAAAAAAATTAAGTTTCTCTGCCAGGTGAAAAGGCTAATTGGCGTAGTGGGTAGAGCCTGAGGGTTGCAGGTTCGCTCCCCGCCTCTTGACATCCGAATCGCTGCCGTTGTGTCCTTGGGCAGGACACTTTACCCCCAGTGCCGCTCACACTGGTGAATGAATGATGGGTGGTGGTCGGAGGGGCCGTAGGCGCAAACTGGCAGCCACGCTTCCGTCAGTCTACCCCAGGGCAGCTGTGGCTATGAAAGTAGCTTACCACCACCAGGTGTGAATGAATGATGGCTTCTCACTTCTGAACAGGCTAATTGGGAACAGGTGGGTGCCATGATTGGGTATAAAAGCAGCTTCCGGGAAATGCTCAGTCATTCACAAACAAGGACGGGGCGAGGGTCACCACTTTGTCAACAAATGCGTGAGGAAATTGTTGAACAGTTTAAGAACAACATTTCTCAACCAGCTATTGCAAGGAATTGAGGGATTTCACCATCTACGCTCCGTAATATCATCAAAGGGTTCAGAGAATCTGGAGAAATCACTGCACGTAAGCGATGATGTAACGGAACTTCGATCCCTCAGGCGGTACTGCATCAAAAAGCGACATCAGTGTGTAAAGGATATCACCACATGGGCTCAGGAACACTTCAGAAAACCACTGTCAGTAACTACAGTTGGTCG
The DNA here is from genome assembly GCF_033978785.1 of Entelurus aequoreus. Lineage (NCBI taxonomy): Eukaryota > Metazoa > Chordata > Actinopteri > Syngnathiformes > Syngnathidae > Entelurus > Entelurus aequoreus. The sequence goes on along the minus strand of NC_084741.1, from coordinate 6,901,656 downwards.
CTACATCTGTAAGTGCAAGTTAAAACTCTACTATGCAAAGAGAAAGCCATTTATCAACAACACCCAGAAACGCTGCCGGCTTGGCTGGGCCCGAGCTCATCTAAGATGGACTGATGCAGAGTGGAAAAGTGTTCTGTGGTCTGACGAGTCCACATTTCAAATTGTTTTTGGAAACTGTGAACAACTTAAGCTGTACATCAAGCAAGAATGGGAAAGAATTCCACCTGAAAAGCTTCAAATGGACTGTGCATGTCAACAATTAAATAAACAAACGTTTAAAAAAGAAACGTTTAAATGTTAGTGCAAAATATAGTATTTATCAACTTTAAAAAGTTCACTGAGCAACACCTGCAAATGGCACAATGGCACTTGTGCGTGACTTGTGCGTTTGACAAATTGACTACCAAATTTCTTCTCATTGACTCACTTTACATGAACTGCTGTTTTTGAAGGGATCCACGCCCACTTAACTCCGTCAGCGAGCCGACAATGCAGGGTGAGAAGGCATCATCACCTAAGGAGGTCAAAGTCAGGGCAGAAGTAAATAAATGTTTAATAATGGGAACGCTGCAGCGGGAAGTTACTCCCCCTAATTAAAGAAGACTCATCTTCCAGCAGTCATAATTGGCATGGCTTGGCATTCTATTATAGGCCATTTTCCTTAAGTGCTGAGAGGTTGTTGCAGCAGGTTTGTGAGCTTAAATGTTCATATGTAGAGATGTCCGATAATATCGGCAGTCCGATATTATCGGCCGATAAATGCTTTAAAATGGAAATTATCGGTATCGGTTTCAAAAAGTAAAATGTGTGACTTTTTAAACCGCCGCTGTGTACACGGACGTAGGGAGAAGTACAGAGCGCCAATAAACCTTGAAGGCACTGCCTTTGCGTGCCGGCCCAGTCACGTAATATCTACGGCTTTTCACACACACACACGTGAATGCCACGCATACTTGGTCAACAGCCATACAGGTCACACTGAGGGTGGCCGTGTAAACAACTTTAACACTGTTACAAATATGCGCCACGCTGTGAACCCACACCAAACGTGTTCTGTGTTCTGTACTACATGGTAGTGTGCTCGGGGGGGGCAGCATATCTAAGAAGGGCAGCTCCAGACTGGAGAAACTGATCAGGCGGGCCGGTTCTACGATCGGACTAAAACTGGACTCACTGGTGACGGTGGCAGAGAAGAGGACTGTGGAAAAACTAGTGAGCATCCTGGATGATGCCAGTCACCCTTTGCATACCATTATCAGTAGCCAGAGGAGCCTGTTCAGTGCTAGACTGCTTCATCCCAAGTGCAGGACTAATAGACTCAAAAACTCCTTTGTCCCACGCGCCATTAGACTGTACAACTCCTTTCTTGGGGTACTAGGATGACAGGGGATGCAAAACAATAACAGTGTAATACGTTTTCATAACACGGTCACTACTGCCTAGTTTCTCTTGTTATATTCTTATTTTACTGTTATATTTGTATTCTCATCGTTGCTCTTCATTTTTATTCTATTGTAATATTTTCTATTTTGTCTCCATTTATACCCCCATTATTTACTTTTTACAATTCTGTACACCGCTGCTGGAATTTAAATTTTCCTGAGGGAACTCTCCCGAAGGAATCGATAAAGTACTATCTATCTATCTATCTATCTATCTATCTATCTATCTATCTATCTATCTATCAAACAAGAATGACAAACACATTTGGGGAGAACATCCGCACCGTAACACAACATAAACACAACAGGACAAATACCCAGAACCCCTTGCAGCACTAACTCTTCCGGGACGCTACAATATACACCCCCCCCCTAACCCCCCCCCCCCCCCCCCCCCCCCCCACCTCAACCTCCTCATGCTCTCTCAGGGAGAGCATGTCCCAATTTCCAAGCTGCTGTTTTGAGGCATGTTTAAAAAAAAATAATGCACTTTGTGACTTCAATAATAAATATGGCAGTGCCATGTTGGCATTTGTTTTCCATAACTTGAGTTGGTTTATTTTGGAAAACCTTGTTACATTGTTTAATGCATCCAGCGGGGCGTCACAACAAAATGAGGCATAATAATGTGTTCATTCCACCACTGTATATATCGGTATCGGTTGATATCGGAATCGGTAATTAAGAGTTGGACAATATCGGAATATCGGATATCGGCAAAATAGCCATTATCGGACATCTCTATTCATATGCAAAAAAAGTTGACGCTTTCTAAATGTTACAGTGCATCCGGAGAGTATTCACAGCCCTTCACTTTTACCATTAATATGCTATGTTATAGCCTTGTTCCAAAATGGAATTAAAAAATAATAATTTATACAAAATTCTACACAAAATACCCCATAATGACAAAGTGAAAAAGTGTGTTTTATTTTAATTTGCACATTTTTTTTTAAATAAAAACCATTAAAAAAAATAAGTATTCATAGCCTGATGCACCTTTGGCAACAATTACAGCCTCAAGTCTTTTTGAATACGGTGCCACAAGCTTTGCACACCTATCTTTGGGCAGTTTCACCCTCTCACGCGCCATCAGGTTGGATGGGAAGCAACCATCTTTGCAGATATTGATCTCTATCAGGCCTGTTTGGTAGAGTGGCGGAAGAGACGGAAGCGGTTTCTTAATTAAAAGTTTGCCAAAACAAAATCCTCTGGTCTGATAAGACAAAGATTGAACTCTTTGGTGTGAATGCCAGGCGTCATGTTAGAAGGAAACCACAATGCCATCCCTACGGTGAAGCATGGTGGTGGCAGCATCATGCTGTGGGGGTGTGCATGAACTATGAAACTAGTTAGAAAAGAGGGAAAGATGAATGTAGCAATGTACGGAGACATCCAGGATGAAAACTAACGCTTCCCGTCCAACCTGCTGGAGATTGAGAGGTGCTGCGGAGAGGAATGGGCGAAACTGCCCAAAGATAGGTGTGCCAAGATTGCGTCATCGTATTCAAAAAGACTTGAGGCTGTAATTGCTACCAAAGGTGCATCAACAAAGTATTGGACAAAGGCTGTGAATACTTATGTACATGTGATGTTTTTAGTTTATTAGTTTTGATACAATGGCAAATTTAAAAACTTTTTTTTTTAATTCTCACATTGTCATTATGTGGTATTGGAAGACAAAAATGAACTCATTCCATTTTGAAATAAGGCTGTAAAATAACAAAATGTGGGAAAAGTGAAGCTCTTTCCCTATGCACAGTAAATGTCGGGACTAAGAAAAGTAATAGCACACAAATCCTGAACAAGCCGCTCATTTGGAACTTTATTTGGGTTTTATTTCTTGAAGGGTGGAGTTCATTGGCGTTGTTAGGCCTATTTTAGGGGGGCTCAAGCCCCCCTAAATAATTTGGTGTTAAATTTTTTTTTTTTTTTTTACAAATACATGCCGACATATTCATTATAAAGTGGCCCGAATATGTGTTGAAATAAATAATCATATAACCTGTCATTATTCACTCAGTTTCTCCTCACTTCATAGCGTAAGGTAGAGAGCCCCTTTAGTGCTTCGGTATCCAATCCATTCCACTTGTTCATATAGAAAATACCCACATCACTCAAAATCCAGTCCGCATTTTCTCTGCGACCTCTCTTGCGGTCCTTGGACTTGTTCATATAGAAAATGCCCACATCACTCAAAATCCAGTCCGCATTTTCTCTGCGACCTTTCTTGCGGTCCTTGGACTTGTTCATATAGAAAATGCCCACATCACTCAAAATCCAGTCCGCATTTTCTCTGCGACCTTGCTTGCGGTCCTTGGACTTGTTCATATAGAAAATGCCCACATCACTCAAAATCCAGTCCGCATTTTCTCTGCGACCTTGCTTGCGGTCCTGCAGGTGTACGAATCACATTAGCACACGGCACTGCAGAACAAGAACCTTGTGTCTGCAATTGTAAATAATTTAGTTTTAAAGTTTTGTGTTTCTTGTAGAATCTATATAAAGTAATATACATTAGCCTATTGTTAAAATAATGAAAAAAACATCATTAAATATATTTGTTTTATTGTAGTTACATTAATAGCTGTTGTATTATCATAGGATGGCTTGTTAAACATTTCATAGGATTTTCAGAGGGTGGAAAAACCAAGACATTTAATATAAAATGTAAAATTAATAAATACATAAAAAGAAAAAGAAAAAAATGGTTAGAAGCCATGCATTTTTTTTACCGTCCCCGGGACGACGGGACTATGTTAATCTCAAGCCCTGGAAGTTACATTTTATTGTTTGCATTATTTGTTTCAGCATTGCACTTTGAAGATGGCCCCTCAGCTCTTTGACAGCTTTGGCTCTTTTTCAGATCAGCAGACAGTCGGACTCTAAGTCTTTCTTATTTACAGTATATATAAAAGTTTCTCATTTCTATTCAGACTTCCATATATGATAAATTTCCTTAACGGCTTGCCATAATATATACAAACGTATATATAAATATATTATATACAAGCCAAATTATCCCGATCCAGATATTACTTTAATTCAAGTAGTTAAGTAATATTTCCAGGGCTTGGATTTACAACCATTTTAGTCACATATGTGCCCAAAATGTAATCTGTGCAACTTCAAAATATTTGGAAACAAACAATTATTGTATTGTGAGCTAAAGTGGTGGCATTAGCCTCTATGTTGTGAAGTAATAACCTAGAAGCTAATGCCATGACTTTCATTGTGTTTCAGTGTATCTTGAAGGATCATGCAAGTCATTGTTTGTTATTGATGATGTAAACAAAATGTCACTGTGCAAACACATGTTTGTTGTTGTACTGAACACACATTGAAAATAAACCGACTGAAATAATAATAATAATAACAATGATTAATTTCTAAGTCTTTGTTAGCCGTTTGTGAAGTTTTGTGCTCGTGCGCTACGTTGGCTCGCATCCTGTGCATCTCCTGGGGGCTAAGCCCCCCCTGTCCTTAAAAGCTAGTGACGCCCCTGGTGGAGTTGCTATTCACTGTGATGACAATAATACAATACAACTATAATAAAACCAGGTTATTAATAGACGTGCAATAATAAAACAGTAAATGGGAGGACGAGTTTTTGGAATGTATGGATCAATTAAGTGATCTCGAACGGCACACTAATATATACAAATGTCGGGAATCTCTGCTAAAACACCACATGATTTCAAACTTTTGTGGACTGACAAGTGTGGAAAATAAAGCAAGATTTAAATGTTGACAATTCCACCTGCCAGAATCATAAGGGCAACACCCATCTTTGTTTGCGGTCCTCATATGAACCAGGAAGTGGCCTTGTAACTAACACACGGATGGACAACTTTATCCCTGCTTTGTTTGTGCCGTCCAAACAGGAATAGCAACCGACTCTGTGGTTTTTTTCACTAATCATAATTGTTCTTTATTTAGTGCCCATAATTAAATAACTATTTCCTTTACACAGTTGCAGGTAGGTTTGCCAAGTCCCTGAAAAAAAGGGAACAATATTCACAAAATAAAATAAAAACATTTCTTAAAATATAAATAGAATGAGTATAAAAACAACTCTTGAACAGATGTCTGTCCTGATTAAATTAAAACAGTTTACATTCAGTGTGCATCTTTATTAAAACTACTTTGCGTACAGATTTACTTTATATACCAAACTATACATTCTTTTTGTTATTTTTTAAGTACCTGAAATGTTCTCACTCTGCCAACTTACAAATATATATATATATATATATATATATATATATATATATATATATATATATATATATATATATATATATATATATATATATATATATATATATATATATATATATATATATATATATATATATATATATGGGTATATGTATATATATACATATGTATATATATACATATACATATATACAAATATACACATGTAAATGTGTATATGTATGTAAATATATATATATATATGTATGTATATATATATATCTATGTATATATATATA
>NC_084741.1:6865715-6890715 GCF_033978785.1 Entelurus aequoreus | reverse complement strand
CATCATGGCATGATTTTTGTTTTGTCATGTGTGTGACAGGTTCATGCCCCCGGATGACCCTCTGGGCCGTCACGGTCCCAATCTTGACAACTTCCTCAGGACAAAGCCTTTACCGACAGAGCAAAAGAAACAACTCTGTCCGTATGGTAAGAGACGATCCTCCTGTAAAACGTCTGTTACCCTTCAACAGCTTCTTCACTTTGAGGGTGACACGGCACAAGTGGTCAAAAACGTGTATGCCTTCTGACAAAACCAGTCAATAATTGGTCAATAAAAACAGAACACAATGATTTGCAAATCCTTTTCAACTTATATTCAATTGAATAGACTGCAAAGACAAGATATTTAAAGTTGCAACTGAGAAACTTAATTTTTTTTTTACAAATAATCATTTACTTTGGACAGTTATGTCCAAAGTGCGGCCCGGGGGCCATTTGCGGCCCGCAGGTAATTTTTTAACGGCCCCACGGCACATTCAAAAAATACGATAAAGAAAAATAAAAAACATTAAAAAGTGGTATAAAAGAGTAAACAGGTGACAATTAGGGATGTCCGATAATGGCTTTTTGCCGATATCCGATATTCCGATATTGTCCAACTCTTTAATTACCGATACCGATATCAACCAATACCGATATCAACCGATATATACAGTCGTGGAATTAACACATTATTATGCCTAATTTGGACAACCAGGTATGGTGAAGATAAGGTACTTTTAAAAAATATATATAAAATAAAATAAGATAAATAAATTAAAAACATTTTCTTGAATAAAAAAGAAAGTAAAACAATATAAAAACAGTTACATAGAAACTAGTAATTAATGAAAATGACTAACATTAACTGTTAAAGGTTAGTACTATTAGTGGAGCAGCAGCACGCACAATCATGTGTGCTTACGGACTGTATTCTTTGCAGACTGTATTGATATATATTGATATATAATGTAGGAACCAGAATATTAATAACAGAAAGAAACAACCCTTTTGTGTGAATGAGGAGGGAGGTTTTTTGGGTTGGTGCATTAATTGTAAGTGTATCTTGTGTTTTTTATGTTGATTTAATTAAAAAAAAAAAAAAAAAAAACGATACTGATAATAAAAAAAAACGATACCGATAATTTCCGATATTACATTTTAACGCATTTATCGGACATCCCTAGTGACAATAAAATGTTGCTATGTTGACTCTAATATGCAGGCTGTTTCTTTATTTAAAACATAATAATGAATCAAAATCAATGTTATTAGGAATTATTGACCTATTCAAGGCTCCAATTAGGTCACATTAAATATTCCACTTTGAGATAGTTTTGGGGGAAAATGTTGCATATTTTGTGTTTGCCATATAAAAAACGATGTTTTTTTGGGTTTTTTTAAAGAAGGGCCTAAAATGAAAAAACAAGGAACATAATCAACAACAATACAAGTTATAATTGACGGATAGATCTGAAGTTGATGTCGAGACTATTGTGTTAACAGTTTTTTTTTAAATTACGATTTGTTTTTTTAACACTTTACTGAGCAGGACCCTTTTGGATCCCCAATAAATAAAAAAAATTGAAGTGTCATTGCTCAAAATATAATAATAAATTAAAATAAATGTTGTTATGAGTTATGTTATGAGCTCCAATTATTATATAATCTGAAATGTTCCACTTTAAAATTTTATTGGGGGGAAAAAAAATGTTTACATTTTGTGTTTTTTCCATAAAAAACTGGGTTTTCTTTGACAAAAAGGGCATACAACTTAAATCTAAAAAAAACAAAAACGTTATATTGACAGATATACCTAATGTTGATCTAGATCAGGGGTCACCAACCTTTTTGAACCAAGAGCTACTTCTTGGGTACTGATTAATGCGAAGGGCTACCAGTTTGATACACACTTAAATAAACTGCCAGAAATAGCCAATTTGCTCAATTTACCTTTAACTCTATGTTATTATTAATAATTAATGATATTTACACTTAATTCAACGGTTTAAAAGAGGAGAAAACACGAAAAAAATGACAATTAAATTTTGAAACATAGTTTATCTTCAATTTAGACTCTTTAAAATTCAAAATTCAACCGAAAAAAAGAAGAGAATAAGAATTTGAATCTTTTTGAAAAAATTAAAAAAATAATTTATGGAACATCATTAGTAATTTTTCCTGATTAAGATTAATTTTAGAATTTTGATGACATGTTTTAAATAGGTTAAAATCCAATCTGCACTTTGTTAGAATATATAACAAATTGGACCAAGCTATATTTCTAACAAAGACAAATCATTATTTCTTCTAGATTTTCCAGAACAAAAATTTTAAAAGAAATTAGAAAGACTTTGAAATAAGATTTAAATTTGATTCTACAGATTTTCTAGCTTTGCCAGAATAATTTTTTTGAATTTTAATCATAATAAGTTTGAAGAAATATTTCACAAATATTCTTCGTCAAAAAAACAGAAGCTAAAATGAAGAATTAAATTAAAATGTATTTATTATTCTTTACAATAAAAAAAAAACATTTACTTGAACATTGATTTAAATTGTCAGGAAATAAGAGGAAGGAATTTAAAAGATAAAAAGGTATATGCGTTTAAAAATCCTAAAATCATTTTTAAGGTTGTATTTTTTCTCTAAAATTGTCTTTCTGAAAGTTATAAGAAGCAAAGTAAAAAAAATAATGAATTTATTTAAACAAGTGAAGACCAAGTCTTTAAAATATTTTCTTGGATTTTCAAATTCTATTTGAGTTTTGTCTCTCTTAGAATTAAAAATGTCGGGCAAAGCGAGACCAGCTTGCTAGTAAATAAATAACATTTTAAAAAATAGAGGCAGCTCACTGGTAAGTGCTGCTATTTGAGCTATTTTTAGAACAGGCCAGCGGGCTACTCATCTGGTCCTTACGGGCTACCTGGTGCCCGCGGGCACCGTGTTGGTGACCCCTGATCTAGATATTTAAACTTTGAATAATAATAATAATAACAATTAAAGCTGCAAGCAGCGTTGGTCGGGTCCGCATTTTGGCTGGTGCTAGTCCTAGGTGTCCCAATACTTTTGTCCAGTGGTAGTCCTGAGTGAGACCTACATAGAGGTTTTTGTTTCGTGTCTCTACGATATTCGTACTGGGAGTTAGAGGAAGTTGTGTCTGTGTTTTTTTTCCTAGGTGGTTGTTTTCTTTGAAGGCGCGTAAAATCACAACAGCGGAGCAGCTTTAGTGCTGCGGGTCTTTGAAGGCTCGTAAAATCAAAACGGTAGCACTAATCAAAACGCCGTCGTCAACTTTTAATCAGAAGGGTTCAATCTCTCTCCTGTAGTAGTTTGAAGCCGAAACGACAAACGCGCTCAGAGGAGATCATGTTTGATGTTTGGTGACCGGTTTTAACAAAAATGTTGTTTTGAAGGAGGGATTGCAAACTTCCTGTTGATTTTTGCTGAAGGATATCAACCTATGAAATGTAGGTCTAAGTGAGACCTACATAGAGGTTTTTGTTTCATGTCTCTAAGACGTTCCTACCGGAAGTTACAAGCAGTTTTGTCTGAGTTTTCCTCTGAGAAGCAGTTTTGTCTCAGTTTTATTCAAAAATTGCGCTAGAGCACAATTTTGAGTTTTGGAGTTTGGTTTTTTTTTTAGATCGCAATTTCCACCAGCCCTGATGTGTGTGAGAAGTTTGGTGAGTTTTGAAGTATTTTAAGGGGGTCAAATTACAGCTCAAAGAGGCAAAACATTTTTGTCTTGAAGGGGAAATTGCCAACTTCCTGTTGGTTTTTGCCCGAGGATGTTAAATTATGAAATGTAGGTCTAAGTGAGACCTACATAGAAGTTTTTGTTTCATGTCTCTACGACATTCGTACTGGGAGTTACAGGCAGTTTTCTTCCTAGGGGGCGCTAGAGCGCAATTTTTTTTTAGGTTTTTTTTTTTACTAAAGTGGTTGGGGCACGTTTTTCTATGTGTGTGTCAAATTTGGTGAGTTTTGAAGCATGTTAAGGGGGGCAAAGTAGTGCGCAAAGCTGCGGAAAAATAATAATAAACCTTACAATAACAATAGTGTCCTTTATACAGGGTACAGGCGGACCCTAATAATACTAAATAATGACTTTTTTTATTTTTTTTTTAACCTAAACCCTTTGGAGTCCCCAGTATCAAGCCTGAGTGGAGGCCTAAATGTATATTTTTTATACATATATTGTATTGGTTTTTAAAATGAAAAATATCAAAATGGCCTTTGATTTTTCAGTGGAAAAAGTTTGGACACCCCTGGCCTAGAACAATCCGGATGTTTCTTTTCCTCTTTGGTCCGGAGGACACGTCGTCCACAGTTTCCAAAATCAATTTGAAATGCGGACTCGTCAGACCACGGAACACTTTTCCGCTTTGCGTCAGTCCGTCTTAGATGAGCTCGGGCCCAGCGAAGCCGGCGGCGTTCCTGGGTGTTGTTGATAAATGGCTTTCGCTTTGCGTAGTGGAGTTTTAACTTGCTCTTACAGATGTAGCGACCAACCGTAGTTACCGACTGTGGTTTTCTGAAGTGTTCCTGAGACCATGTGGTGATATCCTTCACACACCGACGTCGGCTTTTGATGCGGTACAGCCTGAGGGATCGAAAGTCACGGGCGTTTCTCCAGATTCTCTGAACCATTTGATGATATTACGGAGCGTAGATGGTGAAATCCCTGAATTCCTTGCAATAACTCGTTGAGAAATGTTGTTCTTAATCGGTTGGACAATTTGCTCATGGATGCTACTTTTATAGCCAATCATGGCACCCACCTGTTCCCAATTAGCCTGTTCACCTGTGGGATGTTCCGAATAAGTGTTTGATCACCATTCCTCAACTTTCTCGGTCTTTTTTGCCACTTGTGCCAGTTTTTTTGAAACATGTTGCAGGCATGAAATTCCAAATGAGCTAATATTTGCAAAAAATAACAACGTTTTCCAGTTGGAACGTCAAGTATCTCGTCTTTGCAGTCCATTCAATTGAACACAAGTTGAAAAGTATTAGCAAATCATTGTGTTCTGTTTCTATTTACCATTTACACAATGTGCCAACTTGTTCTTAACCTTTTTGACCTCGGAGCATCATCAATCCACAGTACGAAATCACTTTTAAGATAATAAAGTCATCTTAAATATAGTAGGGTTCTTCCAAGTAGCATTATCACTGGAAGACTCGAGAAAAAGGTATGACTATGTCCAAATAGGCTTGATGAAACCGTTCAAAATAGGGTTGCTCATGTATGCAGTACTCCTGCCACCCCACAGGGGGGTGAGTAGAAGAAGATGGCACTTTCGACCCTAAAAAAATTAAAATGGAAATGCGAAAATCTGACTTTTAACAGCAACCGGACAACAAAGTAGGAATGCATGCAAATTGCTGACTTTGTTATGTCTTTTGTATTCGTGGTCGTGTTGTTTTTAGCTGTTTAACTCTGGCGATCAAGACTGGATAATTACATGTAGCGCCGAATTTGACCAGCAGAGGACGATAATGCTACACCTTAGCTTTGACTGTGTTGAGCAGGGGTCCTCAAACTTTTTTACTCGGGGGCCGCATTGGGTTAAAAAAATGTGGCTATATATATGTATATTTTCATTTATATATATATATATATATATATATATATATATATATATATATATATATATATATATATATATATATATATATATATATATATATATATATATATATATATATATATACATGCACACACACACATATACATATATATATATATATATATAAATATATACACACATATACATATATATATATGTATATGTGTGTATATATGTATATATATATATATATATATATATATATATATATATATATATATATATGTATATATATATATATATGTGTATATATATGTATATGTGTGTGTGTGTGTATATATATATATATATATATATATATATGTATATATATATATATATATATATATATATATATATATATATATATATATATATATATATATATACACACACACACACATATACATATATATATATATATATATATATATATACATATATATATATATATATGTATATGTGTGTATATATATGTGTGTATATATACTGTATATATATATATATATATATATATGTATATATATATATATATGTATATATATATATATATATATATATATATATATATATATATATGTATATATATATGTATATGTGTGTGTGTGTGTGTGTATGTGTATATATATATATATATATATATATATATATATATATATATATATATATATATATATATATATATATATATATATATATATATATATACATTGTCTTTATAATCCGTTTTGTCATTTAACATCAATTATCATTGATCTTCATCAACATTTAACATTGTCACGTTATCGATGGGAAAATTCATTTTTAGACAATATGATTTGCCTGAGCGGCTAGGAGACACCAAGAGTAACAAGCGGTAGAAAATGGATTAGAAAGGAAAGATTAAAAATAAAATTAAAATAAATAAAAAATTGTAATTAAAAATTTAAAAATATTTTAACTTGGGACTTCCTGTGGGCCGGATTTTGGATGCTGGGGGGACCCCTGGTGTTGAGCCACATGTGTGCAATGTTTGCTGTGTGTATTAACATTAAACCTTCCATTTTATTTATGTAAAATACACAATGGACATTGTATGTGTAAAATACACAATTGATGTTATACTTTTGTAACGTTTATATTTTCAGTCTTATGAACCTAAATAAAGGAAGATGTATCAAGAAATAAAACAGAAGAAGGGAAATAATTCAAAAGCAGGAACATCCATCATCAACAAAAAATGTAGCTTCTGTTTCTTCATGCTGTTAACTACCTGTCTAGCTGCACAAAGCTTCAATGTAAAGTAAGGAAAACTATCGATACCGAGTATAGTATCAGCATATAAACGATACTAACGTGATTCTATCAATATTTTTATTTTTTTCTATTATTGTATTTTCATTTGGCCTTAAATTTTAATGAAAGTTAATTTAAGAAACAAATATTATTATGTATTATTCATTTGCAGTACATTTGATTAGTATTTGTTTTGGTCATCAGCCTGACCTAAACCATGATAAGAATCCTTGTGATTAGCACATGGTTTCATTTCATTCGGCAAGGTTTATTCAGTTCAACTGTAAGTAGGTTATTTGTTTATTGAATATGATTAAAATATTAAGTCTTGAAATACTGCAACACATATAAAAAGAAATGGCATGTCTGGTATGGACAAAGCTTCCTGTTTGGGTTTTGTTTTGTTGCCATGCCTTAGCCTGCAGCTCTGTTGTAGGCTTGAGTTGATCACATGTACAGTAATTACAGTGCTTTATTTGCCTGAACCGCAAAGACGAAAGGCATATAATTAAAAACCTTAAATGGAGAGAGGCTGTTATTAAATGTGAAAACGTATTATATACAATAAGGTCAAAAGTAATACTGTAGGGGGCTTGATCTACTAAATGTTTGCATGTATTAAAACATGTGCAAATTTGATAGCATAAGCAAAGCTGATCTACAAAACTTGTCCTCGGAGGATTGTATCTTTTTTCGGTTCGCAGAATAAGGAGAGCAATCCACAGGCCAACGTCTTCGACTTCAACCGCTAGACATTGCGAGAGTAACAAGGATGCCTACCCATGGGGAGCATGTATTCATTTTAGCATGCTGACAATTTTGATCATATTATGTCGCAATTTAGAGGAAAGTATGTGTTTTTCAGGTGAATTACCTGTAAATACACTCTGAATGGTGGAATGTGCAGAAAGTACTGTTGCGTCGACCAGCATTCCTCCAATGGGGAATTCAAATTGCTAGTCTCTCCCAGATTCTTTTTATGGCAATAAGCTGATGTTTATATTCAATCAACAGGCAGTAGTTGGTATTTTGTGGTTTATTCTCCAAGCTTAGAGGACAAACGTGAGACCAATCCAGTACACAAGCGTTCCCCAGCCCGGTCCAGATCGGTCTGAAACACATCACGAAAACATTCTGTTCTTCAATCTCTCCCCCCGCCCTCACGCCCGCACAGATGCTCATTGTGTCCGTTATCTCAAGTCGGCCCGAGAAGGGAAGCAGGGAGGACTCCTCTTCTCTGCCTCCTACTTCAAGGCTGTCCACAGTGCAAGCACTTTGTCATGAGACGATCGAAATAAGGAAAAGAGTACAAGATGGAACATTAGCTATTTAAAATATGACTATAGTCATATAAAAGAAGTAACTCTTAATTATGGATAAATGTGGATGTATGTAGATATCTGCATCCGTCAGTACTTATATGACTCAATGCACACAACCTTCCCTAGTCATGGTGCAAAAAATTTATAAAATATAAAAAAGAATCCAACCAACACAAAATGTCAACAGACATGGTCACACATATCACAACTTACTCACTAAATTGTGTGGACGTTGTAAAATATGTCCACGCACCATAAAAATTACACCCATTTAAATCCATTACAAAGCATGATGAGAAAAATGCAAAACACCTCTCCACACTTACCCATGTTTGGCACATTTTAGCTGCCCGATATTTCTGATTGATTACAAAAGGCTTTCACAGAAGTAAACAAGGTAGAAGTCGAACTTTTACATACTCTTAATAACCAGTTATAGTAATGATTAATATATAATATGTACACATATATATGTATAGGATATATATATATATATATATATATATATATATATATATATATATATATATATATATATATATATATATATATATATATATATATATATATATATATATATATATATATATATATATATATATATATATATATATATATATATATATATATATATATATATATATTAAGGGGTGTGGGAAGAAATCAATTCGAATTCGAATCGCGATTCTCACGTTGTGCGATTCAGAATCGATTCTCATTTTTTTTAAATCGATTTATTTATTTTTTTATTTAAAAAATGTGTTAATTTTTTTTAATTTTTTTTTTTAATTAATCAATCCAACAAAAGAATACACTGCAATACCAGAACAATGCAATCCAATTCCAAAACTAAACCCGACCCAGCAACACTCAGAACTGCAATAAACAGAGCAATTGAGAGGAGACACAAACACGACACAGAACAAACCAAAAGTAGTGAAACAAAAATGAATATTATCAACAACAGTATCAATATTAGTTTCAATTTCAACATAGCAGTGATTAAAAATCCCTCATTGACATTATCATTAGACATTTATAAAAAAAATTAAAAAATGAACAAGCTTGACAACACACTGTGTCCAATATTTTCACAAAGATAAAATAAGTCATATTTTTGGTTCATTTAATAGTTAAAACAAATTTACATTATTGCAATCAGTTGATAAAACATTGTCCTTTACAATTATAAAAGCTTTTTACAAAAATCTACTACTCTGCTTGCATGTCAGCAGACTGGGGTAGATCCTGCTGAAATCTATGTATTCCATGAATAGAGAATCCTTTTGAATCGGGAAAAAATCGTTTTTGAATCGAGAATCGTGTTGAATTGAAAAAAAATCGATTTTGAATCTAATCGTGACCCCAAGAATGGATATTGAATCGAATCATGGGACACCCAAAGATTCACAGCCCTAATATATATATATATATATATATATATATATATATATATATATATATATATATATATATATATATATATATATATATATATATATATATATATATATATATATATATATATATATATATATATATATATATATATGTATGTATGTATGTATGTATGTGTGTGTGTGTGTGTATATATATGTATATATATATATATATATATATATATATATATATATATATATATATATATATATATATATATATATATATATATATATATATATATATATATACTGTATATATATACACACTACCGTTCAAAAGTTTGGGGTCACCCAAACAATTTAGTGGAATAGCCTTCATTTCTAAGAACAAGAATAGACTGTCGAGTTTCAGATGAAAGTTCTCTTTTTCTGGCCATTTTTGAGCGTTTAATTGACCCCACAAATGTGATGCTCCAGAAACTCAATCTGCTCAAAGGAAGGTCAGTTTTGTAGCTTCTGTAACGAGCTAAAGTGTTTTCAGATGTGTGAACATGATTGCACAAGGGTTTTCTAATCATCAATTAGCCTTCTGAGCCAACGAGCAAACACATTGTACCATTAGAACACTGGAGTGATAGTTGCTGGAAATGGGCCTCTATACACCTATGTAGATATTGCACCAAAAAACAGACATTTGCAGCTAGAATAGTCATTTACCACATTAGCAATGTATAGAGTGTATTTCTTTAAAGTTAAGACTAGTTTAAAGTTATCTTCATTGAAAAGTACAGTGCTTTTCCTTCAAAAATAAGGACATTTCAATGTGACCCCAAACTTTTGAACGGTAGTGTATATATACATACATATATATATATATATATATATATATATATATATATATATATATATATATATATATATATATATATATATATATATATATATATATATATATATATATATATATATATATATATATATATATATATATATATATATATATATATATATATATATATATATACATATATATATATACATACATATATACATATATACAGTATATAGTCGAGCTTTCTGTGGTTTATCCAATATACAGTGCTCAATACCGGGGTAGAGCGGAATATACGTTAGTATAGTATACCTGCAAAACAGGCTTGTAGGGATGACATAGCCTCTGTGTTTTTTTCCTGACCTAACGTACATATACAGTATATATATATATATATATATATATATATATATATATAGTTACTTTACATGCAGTGGGCTTTCGGCCCTCGACCAAATTTTTTTAGCCCAATGTGGCCTTCAAGTCAAAAAGTTTGGACACCCCTGATTTAGCGTGTCTGTCTTCATGTATATGTTCAACTGTAAGTAGGTTAGATATACAGTAATTATTGAATGTGAGTAAAATATAGAGTAAGATTACTAATTAGTGTTAATATGTGGGTGGGCCCCGGGTCCCTCTGTAATGGAAAAGTTGGGCCCCGAGGTCAAAAATTTTAAGAACACCCTGCTATAATCTATTGTCAAAGTATCAAACTTGGATTGGAAATCGGATTGGAGGTCAAAAATTGTTGATCGGGACGTCCCGAGTACAAACAAAACATACCGGCATGTTGGATCCAGAACATGGCCCCAACACCCAGCCATTAGTCATGTCTATTGCATAACAATCTAAGAGTTGCGTCAGGAAGGACACGCCTTTGTGTGATTTGTTTTTTTTCACTCCGCAGACAAAAAGTGCACTTACGGCGTGAAATGTAAGTTCTACCACCCAGAGCGGGTCAACCAGTCCAACCAGTCGTTGGCCGATGAACTGAGAAAAAAAGCCCAGATTTGCCCCGAGACTGAGGAGATATCATCGCTTCACAAACAATCTCAGTCCGACGCTAATCTCCGTCCTCAGGAATTCTACAGAGAGCCCAAACTAGACCAGCTGAGGTCCTCACATCCCGCTCAGGTTAGTGAAACCAAAATCTTGTACCGGGGAGGTCCAGGAACCAGTCTAAACCAAGTGCCCTCCAATAAGGAATGTTCTGGGCTGCACTTCATCCCCGATCATTACCATGCCAGCACCTTCTATGAGTACTTGGACTCTGGCCTTGGCTCCGATGAGAGCCAGTACTCTGATGTCAGGAACTCCCACCGGCCCACACAGTCCTGCCTGTGCTGCTCACACCCTAGAAACCTGGACTCTGCACGTCAATTCTTCATCCCGGCTCAGAACCACAGCCTACCTGGCTGTCGTCCGTACAGCGGAGCCCCTCATTGTAAACAACGTTACAACTCGGAACCTTTTCACGGGCTACCCCAAGCCAGAAGATGTTCTCCTCAGCCTGGATCAGTCCCAGACAGCTTTTGTTGCTCTTGCTGGAGCCAACAGTACTTCCCTCGGGGTCAATGCCATCACTTTCCGGCTGCGTTCGACCTGCGCGTGGTGGCGTACGGTGATGGACATGTTCCCACATGTGATGGTTGCAGAGAAGCTGGCTGCAGAGCTCCTCATCCAGAAAACCCAGACTGGGATCTTGTAGAATCTTCTTGTCCCTCACATAGGTACTGTTACAAGCTCCCATAGCAAGGCTATCCAAACCTGTTGAAATCAAGGACCACGTTCCAAAAAGGAACGGATGCAGGGACCACTTTGTCAGTCTTCAGAGTGGTGGTTAGAAAATATACTCAAATCAATCCCAGGTACGGTAGGTCAAGATACTGTAAACTGAGCAGTTAAATATACCGGCCATACAAAATTGAGTTTATTACACTTTTGTCTTTTTTTATGTAAATATTTTACTATTTGATTCTCTGATCTGATTATCCAAATATACCGTAATTTCCGGACTATAAGCCGCACCTGCCTATAAGCCGCACCAGCTAAATTTAGGGGGAAATACAGATAGCTCCATATATATGCCGCACCCGACTATAAGCCGCAGGGTTTTGATGTGTAATTAGCGTAGTATATAGGGGTTCCTGCTACCACGGAGGGGATTGTCGGGACAGAGATGACTGTTTGGGAACGCAAAGCGTCCCATTTATTAACAATAAATCTTTCAATCATTCAATCAAACTTTCACATCTTTGACATGGCGAACAGCATTCGTGCAGAGTACAAATAATACAACGGTATTACCGGTAGTCAGTCCTTAATCATTGTGTCATCGTCTTCCTCCTGCGTACTAAAACCACCGAGATCCTCTTCGTCGGTGTCAGAGAAGAACAGGTCCAAAATGGCGTCGTCAGCCAAGTCAAGGTTACGTGCAGCAGCTCTATTTCCTTCTTTGACAGCCAGATCGATTGCCTTTAACTTAAAAGCAGCATCATATGCACTTTTCCGTTTGTTTTCCATATTGAGGGTGTTTGCATGAACACTTCCTTCGCGCAAACTGTCACTGACGCTCTCCTACTCTTTGTTTTGCTCTCGGTAAGCCGTAAAAAAAAGCCATAAAAAAGCCGTAAAAAAGCCGCACCGTCGTAAAAGCCGCAGGGACCAAAACGAGGGGAAAAAGTAGCGGCTTATAGTCCGGAAATTACGGTATATGAATGTTGTATAAGGGAATACATTTTTATCGATATTTTTTTACATGTCAAATTTTGATTAATTAATTAATACAAGTCCTCATTATCCTAATACTATATAAGTATTATATTGGCCAATATATAATTATTTTTTTAATGTAACATTTTAATTAATTAATCACACTTTTGACTATCCAAATACTATATTCGGTTTATTTCATGGGAAATTTTGATGAGTGAATATATAGGGTTTTAGATTATCCAGATATTATAGAAACATAATGTTAACACAACACATTTTTTTCATCTCAAATTTTAATTCATTAATCAATTTCTTGATGATCCAAATACTACACAGACAATATATTTATTGTATTTTTTTCATTTATAATTTTTGTTATTTAATAATTTCCCTGATTATCCAAATATTACAGTATATACATTTTATACAGACTATTACTTTTTTCAAAATATATTTTTTTATCTAAAATTTTTATTTGATAACTACATTTTCTTGATAACCCAAATACTATAAAAATGTTTGTCTAAATTATTTGTTTGTCAGAGATTTTATTCAAAGGATCAATGTCATGATTATCCAACAACTGGGCTAAATAGATTTTATATATCCCAATGTAATTATTTTCTTGTACAATTTTGATAAATTAATTTTAGATTATCCAGACACTATATAACTATAATGTCACTCAAATAAATTTTTCATATAATATATAAATATAATACAAGATTATAAATGTAAAAATGTTATTGGTGATAATCAGGAAATTTATTAATTGATTAAATTGTTAAATGAAGACATTCTTGGGGAAAAAAATACATCGGCCCATATAATACCTTTTTAGCCTAGTACTTGGATAGCATGAAGTTGATTAATTAATAACCATTTTGGATTAAAAAAATGTTTTTTTTAATTATTGTGAAAAATAAATACATATTTTTACTGTTTTTGAAAAAATAGGCAGACACCAAAACACATCAATTGAAATATATATCATGATTATCCAAGTACTTGACTAGTGGTCCTTAAACTTTTTTAGTACCACCTCGGAAAAAAACGTGGCTCTCCAAGTACCAACAAAATGACCCACAATAAAATGCAGTAGCGTAGTATGCTTAAGTATTCATTAATATCGAGGCAAAGACTTTATTTGACAGTAAATGTAATATTTTTGGCCACTGTAACATTACACACAGTTTGAATATCGTAAAATAAAACACTGTACTTGAATCAAGTGATTCTTTGATGGAGCCCCCTTCCTTTCCTCTAGTGGTAAATGTACCACCGTTTGAGAATCCCTGTACTAGGCTAAATAAATGTTAAATAGGCCAATGTATTTGTTTTCTCAATAATATTTTATGTAAAAATGGAATCAATTAATCCGAAAACAATATAGATATTATTCAAGCCAATAAATGTTTCAGTGATACTGTACATCCCTTGTTTTATATAGCAACGTTTTAATTGTTTTCTTTTTAGTGTGGCTGTCCTTGTTTTAATTTTCTGATGCAGGTTGTCTTTAATGTTGTTATTGAATATATTATTATTAAATACATCAATCCAGAAAATTGATTTTGGATACTGTTGCGTCGACCAGTTCTTCCTCCCAGGGAGTCTAAGTTACTGGTCAATCCCAAGTACTTTCAATGACATATATGCTGAGTAAAAAGGACCACCAAGACAGAATAGGAATATTATCAAGTTTTACTAAAGCTTTAGGAGAACCACCTAGACCAGGGATCACCAACACGGTGCCCGCGGGCACCAGGTAGCCCGTGAGGACCAGATGAGTAACCCGCTGGCCTGTTCTAAAAATAGCTCAAATAGCAGCACTTACCAGTGAGCTGCCTCTATTTTTTAAATTTTATTTATTCGTCTGCCTCACAATACGAAGGTTCTGAGCAGTCCTGGGTTCAATCCCGGGCTCGGGATCTTTCTGTGTGGAGTTTGCATGTTCTCCCCGTGACTGCGTGGGTTCCCTCCGGGTACTCCGGCTTCCTCCCACCTCCAAAGACATGCACCTGGGGATAGGTTGATTGGCAACACTAAATTGGCCCTAGTGTGTGAATGTGAGTGTGAATGTTGTCTGTCTATCTGTGTTGGCCCTGCGATGAGGTGGCGACTTGTCCAGGGTGTACCCTGCCTTCTGCCCGATTGTAGCTGAGATAGGCTCCAGCATCCCCCGCGACCCCGAAGGGATTAAGCGGTAGAAAATGGATGGATGGATGGACTAGCAAGCTGGTCTCACTTTGCCCGACATTTTTAATTCTAAGAGAGACAAAACTCAAATAGAATTTGACAATCCAAGAAAATATTTTAAAGACTTGGTCTTCACTTGTTTAAATAAATTCATTTTTTTTTTTTACTT
Organism: Entelurus aequoreus; assembly: GCF_033978785.1. NCBI lineage: Eukaryota > Metazoa > Chordata > Actinopteri > Syngnathiformes > Syngnathidae > Entelurus > Entelurus aequoreus. The sequence goes on along the minus strand of NC_084741.1, from coordinate 6,875,234 downwards.
TGCTTCTTATAACTTTCAGAAAGACAATTTTAGAGAAAAAATACAACCTTAAAAATGATATTAGGATTTTTAAACACATATACCTTTTTACATTTTAAATTCCTTCCTCTTCTTTCCTGACAATTTAAATCAATGTTCAAGTAATTTTTGTTTTTTATTGTAAAGAATAATAAATACATTTTAATTTAATTCTTCATTTTAGCTTCTGTTTTTTCGACGAAGAATATTTGTGAAATATTTCTTCAAGCTTATTATGATTAAAATTCAAAAAAATTATTCTGGCAAATCTAGAAAATCTGTAAAATCAAATTTTAATCTTATTTCAAAGTCTTTTGAATTTCTTTTAAAATGTGTGTTCTGGAAAATCTAGAAGAAATAATGATTTGTCTTTGTTAGAAATATAGCTTGGTCCAAATTGTTATATATTCTAACAAAGTGCAGATTGGATTTTAACCTATTCAAAACATGTCATCAAAATTCTAAAATTAATCTTAATCAGGAAAAATTACTAATGATGTTCCATAAATTATTTTTAAATTTTTTTCAAAAAGATTCAAATTAGCTAGTTTCTCTCTTCGTTTTTTCGGTTGAATTTTGAATTTTAAAGAGTCGAAATTGAAGATAAACTATGTTTCAAAATTTAATAGTCATTTTTTTTCGTGTTTTCTCTTCTTTTAAACCGTTCAATTAAGTGTAAATATCATTAATTATTAATAATAACATAGAGTTAAAGGTCAATTGAGCAAATTGGCTATTTCTGGCAATTTATTGAAGTGTGTATCAAACTGGTAGCCCTTCGCATTAATCACTACCCAAGAAGTAGCTCTTGGTTTCAAAAAGGTTGGTGACCCCTGACCTAGACCAATACAATCGCATCGGCTACTCGAGTTGATCTGACATTCAAACGGAAAAACCAACTCCTTGCACACAAAGAAAGCCCCCATCTCTCCCCCTCGCAACACTGATAAGGAAAGAGTGGGGGTTGTATTTCACATTCCAATGGTTAAGACACTAACCATATAAAAAGGAAAAGTACTACCCGCTCAAACATGGCTATGAATAAAGAAAGAACTCTTAAACATATATGCATTCTCCACAATACTCCTGTTCTGTAGCGTAAATAAGTTATGGGGTTGCTCAACAGAATCTTGTTATTCATTGTTAAAAAGCAAGAGTTGCTTCTTGTCACGTGTAGTAGAATTTCTGACCTTTGACCTATATTGCATGTCTAATAAGAATGTACGCTCATTTTATTCTCTTCTATTCTGTGCCAGTGGGACAAAGGTGAATATGGAGTTGTGCCAACCTGTCTGCAGAATGTTTAGAATTGCCAAATATGACTAAGAGATACAAGGTTGTTTTGGAACAGACAAAACCAAAACAAAAAATCGTGACGCATTAGATAACAAACAATGACGCACAAGAGACATATAAAAAATGGCAGAAGACGGGAACTCGACAGTGATTTTGGCTTGTGTGTGTCTTGTTTACTCCGGAGTAACATGTGGTCTGTCTGCACGGCCAACTTAATTCAACCTGCACTTCTGATAATGGGTAAATACATTTGTTGTACTAAACTACTTTTGTTGCCTGTTTAAGCTTCGGACAATCCACTACACACGCAACAGAAGCTTTTACGTCAATTCTAAATCCAACAAAGTTCTTGTGACTTAGAAAACCTTTGAATTTCAATATGTTCGCCGCGGTTGTGCAATACGTGTCAATTATTTTTGTATTATCCATGTTGTCGTAACAGTGTTCACGGTAAGTACAGTACATACTGTAAATATGCAACAGGGTAACTTGGCCCTGGGGAAAACACAGCAACACATATAAAAAAAAAGAAATGGTATTTCAGGTTTGGATTTTGTTATGATGTCATGCCTTAGCCTGCAGCTCTATTGTAGGCTTGAGTTGATCACATGTAGAGTAATTACAGTAAATGCAGTGATAGCCAGCCTGTTTATTTGCCTAATCCGCAAAGACGTCAGGTATTTATTTAAAAGCATAATTGGAGAGAGGCTGGTATTAAATGTGAAAACGTGTAATATGCAAAACAAGTTTGTACTTTATTCAAACATTTGTCTTCATGAATATTCATAGTATTTGCCGATCATCAGAACGGCCACAATACTGGGAGAAGATGCAAATATAATCATTCAGCACACGGTTTTTCAAACTTTTCTGAGCCAAGGCACATTTTTTTCATTGAAAAAATCTCGAGGCACACCGACAGCAGAAAACATAAAAAAATGAAACTCAGCAGCCGATACGGACAGTAAAAAGTCGTTCTCGCAATTGTTGGATATTAATTCAAACCATAACCAACCATGCATCGCTATAGCTCTTGTCTCAAAGTAGGTGTACTGTCACGACCTGCATACTTGCCAACCTTGAGACCTCCAATATCGGGAGGTGGGGGGTAGGGGGTGGGGGGGGGGGGGCGTGGTTATTTACAGCTAGAATTCACCAACTCCAGTATTTCATATATATTTCATATATATATATATATATATATATATATATATATATATATATATATATATATATATATATATACAGTATATAGTCGAGGTTTCTGTGGTTTATCCAATATACAGTGCTCAATATACGTTAGATGGTATACCTGCAAAACAGGCTTGCAGGGATTGATTGATTGATTGATTGAGACTTTTATTAGTAGGTTGCACAGTGAAGTACATATTCCGTACAATTGACCACTAAATGGTAACACCCGAATAAGTTTTTCAACTTGTTTAAGTCGGGGTCCACTTAAATTGATTCATGATACAGATATATACTATCATATATACTATCATCATAATACAGTCATCACACAAGATAATCACATTGAATTATTTACATTATTTACAATCAGGGGTGTGGAGGGGGGGGGGGGGGGGAGGATATGGACAGCAAGTAGTGGACATAGAGAGAGAGAGAGAGAGAGAGATCAGAAGGCATAAGAAAAAGTATCTGAATTTGATTGTTTACATTTGATTGTTAGCAATCCGGGGAGGGTGTTAGTTTAGGGTTGTAGCTGCCTGGAGGTGAACTTTTATTGCGGTTTTGAAGGAGGATAGAGATGCCCTTTCTTTTATACCTGTTGGGAGCGCATTCCACATTGATGTGGCATAGAAAGAGAATGAGTTAAGACCTTTGTTAGTGCGGAATCTGGGTTTAACGTGGTTAGTGGAGCTCCCCCTGGTGTTGTGGTTATGGCGGTCATTTACGTTAAGGAAGTAGTTTGACATGTACTTCGGTATCAGGGAGGTGTAGCGGATTTTATAGACCAGGCTCAGTGCAAGTTGTTTAACTCTGTCCTCCACCTTGAGCCAGCCCACTTTAGAGAAGTGGGTAGGAGTGAGGTGGGATCTGGGGAGGAGGTCTAGAAGTAACCTGACTAGCTTGTTCTGAGATGTTTGGAGTTTAGATTTGAGGGTTTTGGAGGTGCTAGGGTACCAGGAGGTGCATGCGTAATCGAAAAAGGGTTGAACGAGAGTTCCCGCCAGAATCCTCATGGTGCTTTTGTTGACCAGAGAGGAGATTCTGTAGAGAAATCTCATTCGTTGGTTAACCTTTTTGATTACCTTGGTTGCCATTTTATCACAGGAAAGGTTAGCCTCTAGAATGGAACCTAGGTAGGTGACCTCATCTTTCCTGGTAATGACACTGTCACCTACTTTTATGGTGAAGTCATTGACTCTCTTAAGGTTGATGTGGGACCCAAACAGGATGGATTCTGTTTTACCCAAGTGTATGGATAGCTTGTTGTCAGCGAGCCAGGTGCAAGTTCTACACAGCTCAGCACTGAGGATTTTCTCCACCTGTGACTTGTCCTTGCCGGACACCAGCAGGGCCGAGTCATCCGCAAACAAAAACAATTCACAGTCGCATGCCGATGACATGTCGTTTATGTATATTAGGAACAGTAAAGGTCCCAATATACTGCCTTGGGGGACTCCACAGCTCACCGAGAGGGGGGGGGAACACGGTGCCGTTCACCTCTACCACCTGCTCCCTCCCCTCCAAGTAAGATTGCATCCAGCTCCAAGAGGTTTTGTTAAATCCGATTGCTCTGAGCTTATCCAACAGTATAGCGTGGTTAACGGTGTCAAAGGCCTTCTGAAGGTCCAGCATGACCATGCCGCAGTATTTGCCCGCGTCCACCTCATGTTTGATGTGGTCGCTCAGATAGAGAAGGCATGTGTCAGTGGAGTGGTTAGTTCTGAAGTCAGATAGAGAAGGCATGTGTCAGTGGAGTGGTTAGTTCTGAAGTCAGATAGAGAAGGCATGTGTCAGTGGAGTGGTTAGTTCTGAAGTCAGATAGAGAAGGCATGTGTCAGTGGAGTGGTTAGTTCTGAAGCCGGATTGGAATTTGTACATGAGTTTATTAGTGGCAAGGTAACTATCGACCTGTTCATAAACTATTTTCTCCATTACTTTCGAAATGGAGCTGAGAATAGAAACAGGTCGGTAGTTGCCAGGTTCCAATTTGCTTCCTTTTTAAAGAGGGGAGTTACTCTTGCTATCTTAAAATCTTTTGGTACTTGGCCTTGTGTAATTGATAGGTTTATTATGTGCATGATGATCGGGGCAATGATGGAGGCAGAGTCCCTGAGGAATCTGGAGGGAATACTATCAAGGCCGGTGGCCTTGTTAGGGTGGAGCGCGCTCAATTTTTTAAGCACCTCATCAGCTGTGACCATTTCTAATTTGAAATCATCGTTGGATACTCCTAGCTTTCTGTAGAAGGCTTTAATGTGTTCTACACCAAAGCGACCAGAGTGGTGGGACAGCTTGTTGACAAGAGTTGCGGCTATGCTGGTGAAAAAGATGTTAAGTCTGCTAGCTACCTCCATTTTGTCTGTAATGAGGGAGTCACATAGAATGGATCTGCTATCCCCGTTTAAATGAAAAAAAATCATTTCAGTAGGCCTTTAAAGAATGCATAAAAAAATACATTCGTCATGTCTTACGTAATGATTGTGAACGATAGGCAAAATTCCCCCCAAAAAGTGCAGTTCACCTTAAAAAACGAAACAAAAAAAATTGTTCAAAACATATTTCCACATTTGCAGCCGGTTTATTGTCACCTTCCCTGACACTGTCGGCCTGGAAATGGCTGTGAATCACATCATATCTTCTTCAGACTAAAATCCTAAAAATGCCAGACCGTTTTTTTAAGATACAGAGATATTCCAGTGTCAGCACAAACATTTTGCTTCAGAAGCTTCACACATCTCTTCTTCTATATTAGACAGGCATGTGATTTTTCCGTCTAAAGTCGGAATTCCGTCTTTTTTCATCTCGGGGGGAAAAAAAATGATCTCCCGTTTTTCCGGTTTTTTTTCCGACCCTAAATCAAGATTCGAGACGTAGTTTATATTACGCCGTAGTTGATTGGTCGATATGTTCCTTGTGACCAATCAGGACATCTGTTATGAATCATGACGTTAATAACGTCATCATACGGCCATTTTCCATTTGTAAACGATGTCGGTTATCGAGAGAAAGGACGCTTTACGAGTAAAATAAATTGATAAACATGTCAGAAATAAGTTTGGATTGGACTGGATGGAAAGGGAAATCACTGATACTGTTGGGAAGAAGGAAGTTACGACTTTGTTCGGTGGTTTTATTCGGAAAATCGATCGTCCCGGAAAGGTTTTATGCAAGTGGTGTCATGATAATATTGACTATGGATCACGAGGTTTCAAGGCTTTGGAAGTACATGCGAAACAACTTGAAGCAAGGAAAACAAACTTTTCACTAGCTGGTACTTTTGGATGTCAACCGAAAGTGAGCAAACCTTACGGACTTCATCCTTTGTTTACATCGACAACTGCCGTAGACACGGAGAGGAAAGATCCACCCACTTCAGTTGCAGACAGGGTTGTTAATAATGAGGTCAGCTAAACAATATTTGCTTGCGAAATACGCACGTTTGTTTTAAATGTCAACCAATTATTGCTTGGCGAAATATAAATGGGTTTTTCTAAAAAATAAAAAGCCACGTGAAAATATATTATGAAATGACAGAAATTCAAAGAGTCGCATTATTGATTCCAGTTAACAATTTATTTGAAATAAATTTGCATATAATACTATTTTGTAATATTATGTTCTTTTGTAGTCTCTTGAAACTATTGTCCGTGGTGTAACAATCTCGAAGGTAAACATTTCCACACTTGTTTCATGCAATATGTCAGTGTCCTCACATTATTATTATTTCCTATTTTCAAATATAAGTAAACAATACTAAACATGTTTAAATATTGTCATAAATGTACAAATAAACATTGTCATAAATGTACACTACCGTTCAAAAGTTTGGGGTCACATGTAAATGTCCTTATTTTTGAAGGAAAAGCACTGTACTTTTCAATGAAGATAACTTGAAACTACTCTTAACTTTAAAGAAATACACTCTATACATTGCTAATGTGGTAAATGACTATTCTAGCTGCAAATGTCTGCTTTTTGGTGCAATATCTACATAGGTGTATAGAGGCCCATTTCCAGCAACTATCACTCCAGTGTTCTAATGGTACAATGTGTTTGCTCATTGGCTCAGAAGGCTAATTGATGATTAGAAAACCCTTGTGCAATCATGTTCACACATCTGAAACCAGTTTAGCTCGTTACAGAAGCTACAAAACTGACCTTCCTTTGAGCAGATTGAGTTTCTGGAGCATCACATTTGTGGGGTCAATGAAACGCTCAAAATGGCCAGAAAAAGAGAACTTTGATCTGAAACTCGACAGTCTATTCTTGTTCTTAGAAATGAAGGCTATTCCACTAAATTGTTTGGGTGACCCCCAAACTTTTGAACGGTAGTGTATATCCTATTTTGGCGAAAAGAATGAAATGTTTACAGTACATGAACTGAAGTAATGTGGTCATACTGTAAATAAACTGTAGATAATAACACTGATCGATGTGACACCTGTGGATGTGAAATGAACACAAGATGTAAATATTAGTGACTAAATACTGTTGGGACTGAACCATACACAGTGATTCATTAGGATCATTGGGTTATGTATGTTCTATTAATGATGTTTTCATGTCTTTAAACACTAAAATATTGTCTTCAAATGGTGCTGTCTTTTTTTTTTTTTTTTTTTTTTTAATTATTATTTTAAACAACATTAAAAAAAGACACAAGATACACTTACCATTAGCGCATCAACCCAAGAAAACCCTCCCTCCCCCATTCACACCCATCCACACTCATTGACACAAAAGGTAAGTGTCGCTGAGTTCGATTTGGATGTGATCTAGACTGTACATGGGTGCTTGATTTGAAAATGTATATTTGTTTGTGGATTGTATGCAACCTGTTGTGTTCCCTGGTTTTTGGTGTACATGGGTGAAGATGTGTGTTGCTGAGCCCGATCTGGACGTAATCTGAACTGGACCTGGTTTTAAGAACCCTTTTGAACAATCTGATTTCATTGACAACCCGGTCTGGTGAAGTTAAAGGCCTACTGAAATGAATTTTTTTTATTTAAACGGGGATAGCAGATCTATTCTATGTGTCATACTTGATCATTTCGCGATATTGCCATATTTTTGCTGAAAGGATTTAGTATAGAACAACGACGATAAAGATTGCAACTTTTGGTATCTGATAAAAAAAAAAGGCTTGCCCCTACCGGAAGTAGCGTGACGTAGTCAGTTGAACATATACGCAAAGTTCCCTATTGTTTACAATGATGGCCGCATGAAGTGAGAGAGATTCGGACCGAGAAAGCGACAATTTCCCCATTAATTTGAGCGAGGATGAAAGATTTGTGGATGAGTAAAGTGCAAGTGAAGGACTAGTGGGGAGTTGAAGCTATTCAGATAGGGAAGATGCTGTGAGAGGCGGGGGTGACCTGATATTCAGCTGGGAATGACTACAACAGTAAATAAACACAAGACATATATATACTCTATTAGCCACAACACAACCAGGCTTATATTTAATATGCCACAAATTAATCCTGCATAAAAACACCTACGTGTTTGTTATGCTAGCTCCTAGCTCCTCTGCTAGCTCCTAGCTCCATAGAACACGCCAATACAATTCAAACACCTGATCAACACACACAATCACTCAGCCCAAAAGACCGTTCACCTAACCCAAGGTTCATAAAGCTTATATATTTTTAAAAAGTTACGTACATACGCAAAACAAAGTTGCGCACATACGGTCAAGCGATCAAATGTTTAGAAGCCAAAGCTGCATACTCACGGTAGCACGTCTGCGTCTTTGTCATCCAAATCAAAGTAATCCTGGTAAGAGTCTGTGTTGTCCCAGTTCTCTACAGGCGTCTGTGTATCGAAGTCAAAAGTCCTCCTGGTTAGAGTCTCTGTTATCCGAGTTCTTCCATCTTGACTGCATCTTTCGGGAATGTAAACAAAGAAGCGCCGGCTGTGTACTGTTGTTGCTGACTACGTTCGAAAAATACGTCCATTTCGCACCGACAACTTTCTTCTTTGCTTGCTCAGCTTCCTTCTCCATAATGCAATGAACATGATTGCAACAGATTCACGAACACAGATGTCCAGAATACTGTGGAATTATGAAATGAAAACAGAGCTTTTTCGTACTGGCTTCAATGTGGAAGGCATACCCGTGTTCCCCGGTCTACGTCACGCGCATACGTCATCCTCAGAGGCGTTTCGAACCGGAAGTTTAGCGGCAAATTTAAAATGTCACTTTATAAGTTAACCCGGCCGTATTGGCATGTGTTATAATGTTAAGATTTCATCATTGATATATAAACTATCAGACTGCGTGGTCGCTAGTAGTGGCTTTCAGTAGGCCTTCAAGGTCCTTTGTTTGTTTTGTTTGAAAGTAAAGCAATTTAAAGACAATTACATAAAGGATAGTAATTGGTGAAAATGTTGGTGGACCGGCACCGCGCACAATCATGTGTGCTCTGAGGACTGTGTCCCTTGCAGACTGTATTGTTCTATATTGTAGGAACCAGAAGTTTTTGGGTTTTTTTGGTAACAGGGAGAGACAGCCCCATTTGTGTAAATGGTGCTGTCTTTGTTAATTTTAGCATGTTAAATTGGTGAAAAACCAGGAGCTTCGGGGGGCGTTGCCCCCTTTGTCCCCCCACCAGGGCGCCGCCCTGGACCTGGCCTTCGTCCCCCAGACCCCCGGAAATGTTTTCTGTCTTTTTCATCGTGGTCAAATCACATGCCTGATTAGAGTTTGTATTATTTTTTTTTATACTGCAAAAAATGTGGTGTATCTCTTTCCAAAATGCCAATACTGCTTTGTCCAAGGTGTCCTTGCCTTGCAGGGTCATTCCCAGGCCATCAGTAGCTTGTGGAAAGTTACGAAGGCACCATGGCCAGGTTTGCTGCACGGAATAAAGAGAGTAGTAAGTCCATTTTGCATTTGCATGGGGGAAAAAAATCACTAACATTTTCCCAACATACCAGTCAAAGTAGCAGTGACCCTTATGGTGGCCGTCCCGCACGCCGTGGTCGGGCGCCTGCAGCTCCACGCCCAGG